>NW_027325780.1:4409686-4564686 GCF_048418805.1 Vulpes vulpes | reverse complement strand
TTTTAAGATTTCATTTATTTATTCATAAGAGACACACACAGAGAGAGAGGCAGAGGGAGAAGGAGGCTCCCTGCGGGGAGCCCGATGTGGGACTCAATCCTAGGACCCAGGACAACGCCCTGAGCCGAAGGCAGATGCTCAACCACTGAGGCACCCAGGCATCCCTTCTGGATTCTTTATTAATGAACATGCTTTCCCACATGAAATAAAATGTAAAAAAAGTCCCAGTGGTACTATACAATTGTAATAACCAGGATTTCTATTTCTCCTTCCATTTTACAACTTTTCTTTTCTTTTTTTTTTATTTTACAACTTTTCTTAATGTTTCTGTGTTATGTCCAGAAATATAAGATACTGCATAAATATAAGAGAACTAGAAGATACTCATTCTGGTACTGCAAGATTCTGTTGCATCTGTTTTCTTTTTACCTTCTGATTTCATCTTCTTGCCTTATGGTATGCTAGAGCTAGTTGTTAATTTTTTAGGGATTTTGTAAGCTGGCTTTAAACATGGTCCTTATTAAATAATTCAATTATATAAATATACAATTAAAATCTATTAAAAACAAAGGTAACAAGTAAACTCAGCAGTTACTAATTGTTTACTATATTTTACTATTATCTATGCTCTTTTTAAAAAAGCTTTTATTTATTTATTCATGAGAGACACAGAGAGGGTCAGAGACACAGGCAGAGGAGCCTCCTCAGGGAGCCTGATGGGGACTCAATCCCAGGACCCCAGGACATGACCTGAGCCAAAGGCTGATGCTCAACCACTGAGCCACCCAGATGCCCCTCTTAGCTATGCTCTTGAGGGTATTTGTGCCCATCACATCTCTCTGTATGGAGAGACATCACGGCTGCACACCTCCTCACAATTCCATTAGAGACATCATGGCACAAACCACACGTCCACTTTTTACCTCCCAGAGAGCCAGTTGTTAAGCATTTGCCAGCACACCACTGTGGAGGCCCACAAGATGTTGGCCCTATGAAGCTTTCATAACCAAATCCTCACGTTTGCATCATTCATCTTTCTTCCAACTTCAAGATTTGTGCAACCAGTCCATAGAAGTTTCCCATCAGCAAACGGAACTCCAATAAAAACATAAAGAAAGAAATTTCCCATCAAGTCATGTGCTTTGTCCTTTCAACCTCATCTAGATAAGATTGTTCTAAGTTCAAGGTTAGAAGGACTTGTTGGCCAAACCAACCTCCTCTGTTTGGGACCACTCCAAGTTCCTGGTTTCGTTCACCTGCACAAGACGCCGCCGAAAGCTCCGAGCGAGTCTCGGCGCTGCGCTGCGAACAGATGAAGCGGATGAAGCGGTTGCTGAAGCCCGTGCGTGAGGCGGCGGGCGGCGGGCGGCGGGCGGGGCTTGCCTGTGGCGCTCGGCCCTCGCGCCCTCAGCCCGCTGCGTCGCTGTCGGAGGACACGTCGTCAGCACAGCGGTTTGCACTCGAGGGAGCCTCCGACTGAGCCGTGAAGAAAACTGCGGTATTTCAAAGAATCTCCCAGTGACAGAATCTCTTTTGGAGCCTTTTCGTGTAAGAATTTCCCAAGTTGGAATTAGTCTGTTTGTTACCCTCTGGGCCCTTTCTCTCTGGAGGCCACGGCCCAAGCACTGGCCAGTGACAACGGGATCATTTTAAGAGTCTCAAGAGCACTTAGGAATTAAAAGTGTAAATGACCAACTTTAGAATCTTTCCAGACTTGGTAGACACAATGTGAGCACGGGAGGTTTTGATTCCCAGAGCAGGAGGAAAAACGCAAGAAAAAAAAGAGAGACAGGACAGGGCAAGGGATGGCAAATTCCTATGACTTTTCAATTTTGCCTGAAATTAGCTTTTCCCTTTTTTCCTTTCAAGATTTTTTGTATTTGGGAGAGGAAGAGGCAGGGGAAGAGGGAGAGAGACTGTCGGCAGATTCCCTCGCTCGGCCGCCTGGGCGCCCCTGAAGCTGGCTTCGTCAGAGAGACCTGAACATTCAGAAACGACTGAGGACTGGCGCCGTTTGATTTGTGGGGAACAGTGAGAAACGTGCCTCAGAGTCACAGAGCCCGGGCCAACACCGTCCTCCCCGGGCCGCGCGCGAAGCTGCCTTCGGGAGGAGACCCACGGCCGGAGCCCGGCGACGAGGGGCGCCCCGACGGCGGAGTCGGTTCCGGGTGCGCCAGGCCCCGGGGCCGAGCGACCGCACTTTCCCTGAGGCTCGCCCGGGCGCCCGGACGGCGGCCCAGCCGGAGGCGCCACTCAGGGAAGGGGCGCGGGCCCGCCAGCTCCCCCACGGCCTCTGGGCCCCGGGGCGGCGGCGGCGGGGACTGGGCGGGGCGGGGCGTCTCGGAGGCGCCGGCCGGCCCCGCCTAGCGGTGAGGGGTGCGCGCCGCCCCGGCCGGCCCCGCCCCGCCCCACCCGGCGCTCCCTGAACCCCGGAGGGCCGCAAGAGAAGGACCGAGAGACCGAGGTAGGGAAAGCGCTTCCGACCGCGGTTCGCCGGCGGCCCCGGCCCACCCAGAGCTTCGGCCTGCGCGGTCTGAGGCTGGGGCGGGGGCTGCGCCGCGCGACTCCAGCAGAAGACAAAGTAAGGGGGGCCGGAGGCTTGGGGACGCAGCTGGCGGCCGCCGCTGAGGTCGGGCTACGCGGGAACCTGTTTGCCCTCCGCTGCTTTGCCTGCGTGTGGCACGCCCTGGGCCCTCTCGCCTGCGAACGCAGAGCGCGGGGGCCGGTCCTGCGGATGGTGCACAAGGCCCCCGTCCTAAAGTACCCTGAGGCCGGCCGTACCCTGGTCGCCCCCGCCCAGCACCTGTGGTCTCCATGCTGCTGCTTTGACCCAACAGTTAAGGTAGACTCGATATCCTCTATCCTTTCATTTTAGTGTTTTCCTTTATTATCAGTGTAACACAATGCTAGACATTTCCTTTTCTTTCTTTCTTCTTCTTCTTCTTCTTTTTCTTCTTCTTCTTCTTCTTCTTCTTCTTCTTCTTCTTCGAGAGAGAGAGAGTGCACATCAGTAAGGGGGTTGTGTGCACGCCGAGTGGAGAGGCGGAAGGAGAGAAAGAATCCCACGCAGGCTCCAGACCCAGCAGGGAGCCCAACATGGGGCTTGATCTCATGACCCTGAGATCATGACCTGAGCTGAAATCAAGCGTTGGAAGCTAACTGACTGAGCCGCCCAGGGGTCTCAATGATATGACATTTTCAACCAAGAAATGTTCTGGGGACAACTGTGCTTTATGACACATACCTCAGGGCCCATTGATGTCCTTTCACTTGGAAAGTGTTTTTATACACCCTTCTTGTGCCTGTTGACCTATTTATTATCATAGGTCACATGCTTGTTACAATATGAAAGTGCCAGGGTGTCTGGGTGGCTTAGTCGGTTAATCATCTGCCTTTGGGTCATGATTTCCGGGTCCTGGGTTCCAGCCCCACATGCGGTTCTCTGCTCAGCGAGGAGTCTGCTTCTCTTTCTGCCTCTCTCTCAAATAAATTTTAAAAATAAAAAAGAAGTGTATAAATGCCACAAGCAAATGTGAGTAATAAAAATTTTTCTTGAGACCAAGTTCTGTTGGCTATGCTAAGGAAGCCAGTGAACTTTTTAGGCAGGAATTAGATCCTATGAACCATCCTAGTCATTATGCCCTAGATGACTAATCGTTTCGTTGGTGGTGGGTGCTATTTTATTCTTAGGATTTCCTTCAGTATATTGGATAAAGTTTCAACTTTATATTTTTTACACTTAGCCTAATACTGAATTTTTCTAGTATGTCAGAGGTATTTTCCCAGAATAAAATAATGATAATAATAATAATAATAATAATAATAATAATCTGTTCTCACCAAATCCAAAGCATTTCTATTTGGGTTCAATACACAAGATGGTTGAAGAATTCAGACACACTTGAATTTTACCAGTCCCTGAAGTATTACCACTGCATTAAGTTCCTACAATTCAAATATGGATTTCTCTTGCAAATTATCTAAAGCAAGTGTTTTAAATTAGGAGCAATTTTGCCACACAGTGTGCGTTTGGCAATGTCTGGAGACATTGTTGGTTGTCACATGTGGGAAGTAGGGGTGCTATTGGTGTCTAGAGGGTGGAGGTCAGCAGTGATGCTAAACATTGCATAGTGCACAGAACCACACAACAACAGTGAATTATCCGGCCCCAGAAGCTGATAGTGTCACTGTTGACATTTCCCGATCCAAAATAACTTAATTCATTTTTTAAGGAAAGGCAATATGCCATTGGCTTACCAGCATCTGAAATATATAGTAGCTTTTCCTGTATCCAAGACTGCTGTTACTTCTCTCATCTGACAAACCAAGCACCCCTTTCTAGAAACAGAAGAATGCAGTTATCTTAGAACCTCTTTTTCCTTTCAATCTGTTGCTTTCTTTCCAAATGGATCAATATTGCTCAAAACTCACAGAAGAGCTACTAAAAATAAGTGGCTCTGCCAAGGTATACAGTATCTTCAATAAAGTGAGAACCACCACCAAAGAGACTTTGGGGCAAGTCAAGGGTCAGAGGCTGTCTCTGTCACCATATCCCTCCTTTTCACCATGGTCGGTTGTGGGCCCATATCTTTCTTACTCATGTCTGTGGGTCCCCACTTTACAGCCAGTGCCAACCTCAGTCTTTTTGCCCCAGCTCCCTCCCCTTTTGGGATATCAGAGGTGGTATACAACCCAATGTGCATAACCCTAGACCACCGCCTCCTAACACACAGACACACACAGAGCCAGGCCCTGAGGAGAGCCAGGTTTGACCTGGATTTTTATTTTCTCCCCCCTCAACACAAACACTTTTTCACCTGTGCGTGTGTGTGTGTGTATATTGCCAAAAACTTCCTTTTTTGAATTTAATGAGATTTCCACTTAAATCTTCAAATTGAGGCCTTTTGTGACATCTTATAATATTCCAAATGTTTTCAGCCCCTTGGATGAATTTAAGTGGATAATGCTGCCAAAAATATCTCATGAAAAAAAAAAACAATTTATTTGTAAATAAAAAGCATTGCTCTGAGTATATCATTATTGAAGTACCATCATTGAAGCAATATGCTCTCATTTCTGATGAGAAATGCCTCATTCTCATTGCCTATAAAATAGGTATACAGGAAGCACAGATGTCGTTTGTTACTAAAGCCATAACTGGGCTGCTATGAACTGAATATTTGTGTCCTCTTAAAATTCACATACTGAAACCCTAAACTCTAGTGTGATAGTATTTGGAAGTGGGCAGTGCTCTCACACATGCAACTGATGCCCTTACAAGAAGAGAGACGCAAGAGCTTGTTTCCTCTCTCTCTCTGCCATGTGAGGATCCAACAAGAAGATGGTTGTCTGCAAATCAGGAAGACGGCCCTCACCAGGAAGGCATTGGTGACACTTTGATCTTGGACTTCCAGCCTCCAGAACCATGAGAAATAAATTCTTGTTTGTTAAGCCACCCAGGCTATGGTATTTTGTTAGAGCAGCCAGAGCAGACTAAGACATGGGCTTGGCAGTAAAAAGCACCAAGATCATCTAGCAAAGACCATCCTGATAAGGTAAATGGGCAGTAGTGGCATGTGTGCTCATATTTGCCATCAATTCTAGATATATATGTAGGAGACATGTACCTATATCTCTACCTATTATCCATTTGGAAAGAGCAAAAACAGTTTGTGGGGGTTTTTTTCTTGATCATTCTTATATTCTCATACCATTGATCAATAAATATATGTTGAATAAATCACTTGTACAAATTCTAAATGTTACACATGACCTTGTATTTGATCATATCTGGCCCAGAATGGGTGAGAACCAGAGAACAATGAAGCCCAGATGGTTAAACTGGGTGATCATCCAGACTGATTCACTAGGTCAGTAATTTGTTTCCATAAAGCTGCCTACAGCAACACATGACTGAAATTTCTACCTTGACGACATCATAAATTATAATATTATAGACTTCTAGGTTGCCTGTATTTAATAGGTGAATAATGGAAACTGTAATGATAAATCCCCAACTTTTGCTCTGAAGTACTCTATCAGCAAAAGAATAAATGCCATTCTTCTAGAGACCTTGCATGAAAGACATTGCCTAGCACAAAAACATGCTGGAGTCACATGTTTCATCTTAAAAATTCATGTGGATTTTTTTTTTTCATGTGGATTTTTTTAATGTGAATTTTGTATTTATGCCAGGGTAGATTTATTGTCATATTTACATGTTTTAAATATTTCTCAAAAAATCTAGAATATTGATAGTCTTAGAAGATGTACCATGTTCATTTTGTGGTTTATTCCACCCCTGATGCACCACCAGGTCCTCTGAGGGAGCACATTATGCTACATGAAAAGGGTGGGTATAATGCCCTTAATGTACCTGGTCAGTGTAGCTGGTTGATTTGTGTCCCCTAAAAGGATATGTACAAGTTCTAACCCTCAGTATCTGTGACTTTGATCTTATTTGGAAATAGGTCCTTTGCAGATATATTTAAACTGAGGATCTTGAGATGAGTTTATCTTGTATTTAATCCAATGAGAGTGTTTTCAGACAGAGAAATAGGAGAGAAGGCCGTGTGAAGATGGAACCAGAGATTGGAATCATGCTGCCACAAGCCAAGGACTGCAAGAGCCACTAGAAGCTGGAAAGAAGCAAGGAAGCATTTTCCCCTAAAGCCTTAGGAGAGAGCATAGCCCTGCTGACGTCTTGATCTCACACTTCTGGCCTCCGAGAGAATAAATTTCTACTATTTTAAGTCACCAACTTTGTGGTAATTTGTTACAGCCATCCTAGGAAAGTGATACACCAGGAGCTACAAAAATCATAATTCCAGAGATAATACCACCAATATGCTCCAACTGTATAGTCAGAAGTTAATTTTAACCGTTGTTCTCAGGCAGAGTGGCAAACCAACACTGAATCTTAACTCCAATGTCTGAATAGTTTTGCTAATTACCCTCACAGATGCTTTGCAAGTACATCTTTATCTTGAGAACATCATAGATGTTTCGACCAGATGCGGGTCATACAAGAATGTACAAATTTGAATGAATAACAAGAAAAATATTCTTGCTTATAAAAATGATAATTTGTGCTTCAGAGTACTGTGTTCTAAGTTCATAACTAGCCTCAGCTGAATATTCAACCTTGATATTCACCCACTCTCTGTTGCCATTATGTAAAAGTATCTAGTAGTTTTTTTAATAGTTGTAATGATTGCCAGATGATATATTTTCATATATTTTAAAGTATTTTAAAATAATTTAAAGGGGGGCACCTGGCTGGCTCAGTGGTTGAGCATCTGCCTTCGGCTCAGGGCGTGATCCTGGGGCCTTGGAATCGAATCCCACATCAGGCTCTCTGCAGGGAGTCTGCTTCTCCCTCTGCCTATATCTCTGCCTCTCTCTGTGTGTGTCTCATGAATAAATAAATAAAACCTAAAAAAACCCCAAATAAAACAACTTAAAGGCATAATTCATCTGGTATTGGCAAATGTGACTTGGAAAATCAGTTCACTATATTTTTAGACTATACAAGTAGACAGGTCATATCCATAGTTCTAATTACTTAGAACAGGAAAACGGGATCCTCTCTAGCAGTATATGTTAAAAACTTTGAAAAGTGTTCCACAAAATGCTAGGAAAGGGAAAAACATTTAAAATGTAGTTGATGAGCAAGAACTGATTGGAAAACCAAGCCAAAATAAGCAGAGATCGTGAGGCTGAAGGTGATTTTAATGTTCTAACTTTACAAACATTGAAAATATAATGATAATGTCACTGAACAGATTCAGAGGCCAGTTTCCTCATGAATTTCAGTTAGGTAATCTTTCAAGTTTGGTCAATCAGGGTACGTGAGAACAAGTAAAGAAAGCTTCCTTTGAGTGAGAGAAGAATGCTGTGTGTCTGAAATTATCCCTTGTTCTGAAATTGCCCCAATTAAATCCTTTCTTTTCAGCTTCACTGTCTTTCAAGTATCCTCTTCTAAAATTCCCAAAAGGGTATAAAGTGCTATTGGAAACCAAAGAATATATAGACTAGAAATTCTGGAGACTATTAAGCAGTTGGTGTATAGATTATAATTTAAACATCTTACAAATGGCGTGTGTCCTAATTCAAGATCTGCATCATACACACACAAAAACCCACAGACACACATGCATGCATACAAGTGCAGTATAAAACATTTAACACTTAGTGGGAATATTTTTCTAGTAAGTTTAAAATAACATTGGTCTATTCTATTAACTGCTTATAAAAACACAGTTTTTAGGGGGCACCTGGGTGGCTCAGTTGTCTAAGCATCTGCCTTTGGCTCAGATCAGGGATCGAGCCCTGTGTCTTCAGGCTCCTTGCTCAGTGCAGATCCTGCTTCTCCCTCTCCCTCTGCATTTCCTCCGGCTTGTGCGCTCGCTCTCTCCCTCTCTCAAATAAATAAATAAATAAATAAATTTTTAAAAAAGAAAAAATGTAAAAACCTACAGTTTTTAAGATGTTTATTATTTCATTTGATTCTTACAATGATGGGTAGATATCATTAGTATAAGATCCATTTAGAAGTGGGTATTTGTCCTGTCTACACCCTTATATTATAATGTAGACTGTTTATGAGTAAATTTCCATCATTACAAGGTTATTCTGTTTTCTACTGTATCATAACTTTTATTTCAATCATTTTCATCTTTTATGAAATCAAGAAACATTCCAAAGTATTAATAATACACCTTTAAAATGATATACAAAATGCCTTCTTGTTTTGAAGGAAGAGAAGGGACATCAGGCATTCTGAAGATAAACGTAATGGCTATATTTCTCTATAGCAGAATACTATAATTTTCATCAAGAATATATTAAGTGGCTCATTTTTGTAAGTAAGAAATATCATTCTTGGTAAATGTTTATTATAAAAATTCTGCCACTTGAGGGGATCCCTGGGTGGCGCAGCGGTTTGGCGCCTGCCTTTGGCCCAGGGCGCGATCCTGGAGACCCGGAATCGAATCCCACGTCGGGCTCCCGGTGCATGGAGCCTGATTCTCCCTCTGCCTCTGTCTCTGCCTCTCTCTCTCTCTCTCTCTGTGACTATCATAAATAAATTAAAAATTAAAAAAAAAATTCTGCCACTTGAAACACTTTTTACAAAGAAGACTATAAATGTAATTTTAAAACAAATCAAGACAGAAAATAACAACACATACCGATAATCTTAGATCTTCAAAATACCATAAGAGAACATACCCTGAACAAAATTGCCGACGCCTGATTAAAAAATCCATCTTCAAACATTAAAACCATTTGAAATGGGAAGAGAGCCTTCAAGAGGTCGGTATGAAGATTAAACTTATGCAAATATTATTACCTACTAGGAAGGCTTACATCTTTCTTATTCCCTTCTTAAAACAGTTGCTGTTCTCCTTATTTATCCTTATATACATTGCTAAAAATATGGAGAAGGGAAAGAAAAATCTACATTTGCAAAATAACTTTAAAAAGTTCACTTATGGGGGCACCTGGGTGGCTCAGTCAGTTAAGCATCTGCCTTTGCCTCAGATGGTGATCCCAGGGTCCTGGGATCAAGCCCCACATCAGACTCCCTGTTCAGCGGGGAGTCTGCTTCTCCCTCTCCCAACCCATGCTCTCATTCTCACTCTCTCTATTACAAAAATAAAATCTATAAAAAGTTAAATAAAAGGTTCACTTATGTAGAATTTTTGTCACTGTTATTTTTCTGTAATTTGTTTTCAGTCACTATTTTAAAACCCTACTATAACCCAGAGCAAACTTCTGAGTAACATATTTAAATATACATATGACTATGTAAGACAATATTTACAAAATCAAATAAAAATATATGCATGACTATAAAAATGAGTGAATATGTTATCAAGAAATTAAACTGAGTTCTTTAATTCTCAGCCTCTCTAGCCATTCATACTTTTTTTTTATAAAGATTTTATTTATTTATTCATGAGAGACAGAGAGAGAGAAAGAGAGAGAGAGGCAGAGGCACAGGCAGATGGAGAAGCAGGCTCCATGCAGGGAGTATGACGTGGGACTCGATCCCTGGTCTCCAGGATCAGGCCCTGGGCTGAAGGCGGCGCTAAACCACTGAGCCACCTGGGCTCCCCCATTCATACCTTTCATAAGATAATATAATTTATAACTAACAGGGTATTACCTCATACACAAGGAGAAATGAAATGTCCAATACCAATAAGCTTACCTTGAAGACTACTTTTCACATGATCTGGGTAATCTAAAGATATTTATATATGTAGATACTAATGACGTATAGTATCAGTACATTAAAAAATTCTGATGATCCTCGTTTACATAGGGATGGGATTTCCCTTGTAGGCCAATACCTCATTCTTTGTGGGGCTAAGACCCTTGTCTCCGATCATGACATTTTTGTGGTTATTCTTTTGTGTTTATATATATATATATAGATTTTTTTAAATTGAAGTTCGATTTGCCAACATATAGTATAACATTCAGTGCTCATCCCATCAGGTGCCCCCCTCAGTGCTCATCACCTGGTCACCCTGTCCCCCCCCGCCCACCTCCCCTTCCACTACCCCTTGCTCATTTCCCAGAGTTAGGAGTCTCTCATGTTTTGTCACCCTCTCTAATTTTTCCCTCTCAGTTCCCCTCCTTTCCCCTATAATCCCTTTCACTATTTCTTATATTCCCCTTATGAGTGAAACCATATGATGATTGTCCTTCTCCGATTGACTTACTTCACTCAGCATGATACCCTCCAGTTCTATCCACATTGAAGAAAATGGTGGGTAATCATCTCTTCTGATGGCTGAGTAATATTCCATTGTATACATAAACCACATCTTCTTTACCCATTCATCTGTCGATGGACAGTGATGGACAGTGAGGCTCCTTCTATTGTGGACATTGCTGCTATAAACATTGGGGTGCAGGTGTCCTGCTGTTTCACTGCATCTGTATCTTTGGCGTAAATCCCCAGCAGTGCAATTGCTGGGTCATAGGGCAGATCTATTTTTAACTCTTTGAGGAACCTCCGCACAGTTTTCCAGAGTGGCTGCACCAGTTCACATTCCCACCAACAGTGTAAGAGGGTTCCCTTTTCTCCGCATCCTCTCCAACATTTGTTGTTTCCTGCCTTGTTAATGTTCCCCATTCTCACTGGTGTGAGGTGGTATCTCATTGTGGTTTTGATTTGTATTTCCCTGATAACAAGTGATGCAGAGCATCATTTCTCTCCCTCTCTCTTTCTCTCTTTCTCTCATGAATAAATAAAATCTTTAAAATCTTTAAAAAAAGATTTTATTTATTTATTCATGATAGACACACACACACACAGAGAGAGAGAGAGAGAGAGAGGCAGAGACAGGCAGAGGGAGAAGCAGGCTCCATTCCATGCAGGGAGCCTGACGTGGGACTCGATCCCGGATCTCCAGGATCACACCTTGGGCTTCAGGCGGTGCTAAACCGATGGGCCACCAGGGCTGCCCTGATTCCACACAAATCTTAAGATGATTTGTTCCAACTCTCTGAAGAAAGTCTATGGTATTTTGACACGGATTGCATTGGATGTGTAAATTGCCCTGGGTAGCATTGACATTTTCACATTTTCATATTTATTCTTCCAGTCCATGAGCATGGAATATTTTCCCATCTCTTTGTGTCTTCTTCAATTTCTTTCAGAAGTGTTCTGTAGTTTTTAGGGTATAGGGCCTTTACCTCTTTGGTTAGGTTTATTCCTAGGTATCTTATGCTTTGGGGTGCAATTGTAAATGGGATTGACTCCTTAATTTCTCTTTCTTCAGTCTCATTGTTAGTGTATAGAAATGCCACTGACTTCTGGGCATTAGTTTTGTATCCTGCCACACTGCCAAATTGCTGTATGAGTTCTAGCAATCTTGGGGTGGAGGCTTTTGGGTTTTCTATGTACAGTATCATATCATCTGACAAGAGGGAAGTTTGACTTCTTCTTTGCCAATTTGAATGCCTTTTCTTTCTTTTTGTTGTCTGATTGCTGAGGCTAGGACTTCCAGTACTATGTTGAATAGCAGTGGTGAGAGTGGACATCCCTGTCTTGTTCCTGATCTTAGGGGAAAGGCTCTCAGTGTATCATTCCCCATTGAGAATGATATTTGCTGTGGACATTTTGTAGATGGCTTTTAAGATGCTGAGGAGTGTTCCCTCTATCCCTACATTCTAAAAGAGTTTTGATCAGGAATGGATACTGTATTTTGTCAAATGCTTTCTCTGCATCTATTGAGAGGATCATGTGGTTCTTGTTTTTTGTCTTGTTTATATGATCTATCATGTTGATTGTTTTACAAGTGTTGAACCAGCCTTGTATCCCAGGAATAAATCCCACTTGGTCATGGTGAATAATCTTAATGTACTGTTGGGTCCTATTGGCTAGTATTTTGTTGAGAATTTTTGCATCTGTGTTCATCAGGGATACTGGTCTATAATTCTCCTTTTTGGTGGGGTCTTTGTCTGGTTTTGGAATTAAGGTGATGCTGGCATCATAAAACGAATTTGGAAGTACTCCATTCTTTTCTATCTTTCGGAACAGCTTTATTAGAATAGGTATGTTTCTTCTTTAAACGTTTGATAGAATTCCCCTGGGAAGCCATCTGGCCCTGGACTTTTGTGTCTTGGGAGGTTTTTGATGACTGTTTCAATTTCCTCCCTTGTTACTGGCCTGTTCAGGTTTTCTATTTCTTCCCGTTCCAGTTTTGATAATTTGTGGTTTTCCAGAAATGCGTCCATTTCTTCTAGATTGTCTAATTTATTGGCATATAGTTGCTCAAAGTATGTCTTAAAAATCGTTTGTAGGGGATCCCCGGGTGGCTCAGTGGTTTAGTGCCTGCCTTCGGCCCAGGGCATGATCCTGGAGTCCTGGGATCGAGTCCCACGTCGGGCTCCCAGCATGGAGCCTGCTTTTCCCTCTCTGTGTGTCTCTGCCTCTCTCTCTCTCTCTCTCTCTCATGAATAAATAAAATCTTTAAAAAATCGTTTGTATTTCCTTGGTATTGGTTGTGATCTCCTCTTTCTCATTCGTGATTTTATTAATTTGAGTCTTTTTTCTTTTTAATAAGGCTGGCTAAAGGTTTATCTATCTTATTAATTCTTTCAAAGAACCAACTCCTGATTTTGTTGATCTGTTCTACAGTTCTTCTGGTCTCTATTTCATTGAGTTCTGCTCGAATCTTTATTATTTCTCTTCTTCTGCATTGTTTAGGCTTTATTTGCTGTTTTTTCTTCAGTTCCTTTAGGTGCAATGTTAGCTTGTATTTGAGTTTTCTACAATTTTTTGAGGGATACTTGTATTGCGATGTGTTTCCCTCTTAGGAGGGATGTGTTTCCCTCTTAGGATTTGCTGTATCCAAAGATTTTGAATGGTTTTATCTTCATTTTCATTAGTTTCCATGAATCTTTTTAATTCTTCTCTAATTTCCTGGTTGACCCATTCATCCTTTAGCAGGATGCTTTTTAACCTCCTCCATGTGTATGAGTGTCTTCCAAATTTCTTCTTGTGATTGAGTTCTAGTTTCAAGGCATTGAGGTCTGAAAGTGTGCAGGGGACAATCCCAATATTTTGGTATTGGTGGAGACATGATTTGTGACCCAGTATGCGGTCTATTCTGGAGGAAGTTCCATATGCACTTGAGAAGAATGTGTATTCAGTTGCATTTGGATGCAAAGTTCTATATATATCTGTGAAATCCATTTGGTCCAGTGTATCATTTAAAGCTCTTGTTTCTTTGGTGATGTTCTCTGGAAGAAATGTCATTTGCAGAAAGTGCCATTTTATAGTCTCCTACTATTATTGTATTATTATCTAATTATCTCTTTACTTTGGTTATTAATTGTTATGTTTGGTAGCTCCCACATTAAGGGCATACATATTCATGATTGTTAGGCCTTCTTGTTGGATCCTTTAAGTATGATATACTGTTCCTCTTCATCTTTCCTACAGTCTTTGGGATAAACTTTAATTTATCGTTTTTTTAACTTTAATTTATCTTATATGAGGATTGCTACCCCAGCTTTCTTTTGAGGACCATTTGAATGATAAATGGTTCTCCAACTTTTCATTTTCAGGCTGGAGGTGTCTTTAGGTCTAAAATGAGTCTCCTGTAGACAACAAATAGATGAGTCTTGCTTTGTTACCCAGTCTGAAACCTGTGTCTTTTGATGGATCATTTAGCCCATTCATGTTCAGAGTTACTATTGAAAGATATGAGTTTCATGTCATCATGTTACCTATTCAGTCCCTGTTTTTGTGGATTATTTCTTTGGGAGTCCTCTTTCTTTTACAGGGCCTCCCTTAATATTTCTTGCAGAGCTGGTTTGGTGGTCACATATTCTTTCAGTTTCTGCCTATCTTGCAAGCTTTTATCTCTCTTTCTATTCTGAATGAGAGCCTTGCTGGATAAAGTATTCTTGGCTGCATGTTCTTCCCATTTAGTACTCTGGATATACCCTGCTAGCCCTTTCTGGCCTGCCAGGTCTCTGTGGAGAGTTCTGCTGTTAATCTGATATTTCTCCCCATATAAATTAAGAATATCTTGTCTTGAGCTGCTTTAAGAATTTTCTCTTTATCTTTGGAATTTGCAAGTTTCAGTATTAAATTTTGTGGTGTTTATTTATTTATTTTTGGGGGGTGGGGTACCTCTCTATCTCCTGGATTTGAATGCTTGTTTTCCTTCCCAAAATAGGGTAGCTCTCACTTATGATTTGTTCAAATATACTTTGTGGTTCTCTCTCCCTCTTGTTGTCTTCTAGAACTCCAATTATACGTAGCTTCTTCCTTCACAGGCTATCATTTATTTCCTTTAACCTTTCCTCATGGTCTTTTAATTGTTTTTTACTTTTTTCCTCAGCTTCCTTCCTTACCACCAATTTGTCTTCTATGTTGCTCACTCTTTCACCTCATTAACCTTCATTGTTAGGACATCCAGTTTGGATTGCATCTCATTTAATTGATTTTCAGCCTGATTAGATCTAAATTCTGCAGTAACGAAGTCTCTAGAATCCTTTATGCTTTTTTACAGAGTCAACAGTAGTTTTATAATTGTGCTTCTGAATTGACTTTCTGTCATCGAATTGTAATCCATATTCTCTAACTCTGTGGCAGAGAGTACTGTTTCTGCTTCTTTCTTTTGTGGTGAATTCTTCCTTCTAGTCATTTTGCTCAGTGCAGAACAGCTGTATGAGTGGGCTGAGTCAAGAATATCAACCACGACCTAAATAAATTCCACCCTAGATGAATCTGACGAGGTCAAATAACAGAAAATGAAAAAGAAGATCAGAACAAAATAAAACAAAAGGACCAGTAAAGTTAGAAACAAATTTTAAAATAGAGTAGTAAAAAATAAAAGGCCAAGAATCCCAAAGAAGAAAAAAAGTAAAGAGGAAAAAGAGAAAA
Organism: Vulpes vulpes; assembly: GCF_048418805.1. Lineage (NCBI taxonomy): Eukaryota > Metazoa > Chordata > Mammalia > Carnivora > Canidae > Vulpes > Vulpes vulpes. Next base: position 4,549,268 of record NW_027325780.1, on the reverse strand, counting down.
AAAGAAAAAAAAAAGAGTAAAAAAATTGGGGGTGGAGGGGGAGATGGTCGTGGTAAAGAAGTTGTTTTTTTTTTTGTTTTTTTGTTTTTTTTTTTAAGAAGTTGTAATAGAGAATGTAGTCTACCTGAGGGGTCCTAGAGGGTGATCCTCTTGGTTCTGAGTATATTAAGTTCTATATGTTAGAAGATGTTCAGTCCCTAATTTATATAAATCAGCAATACTTGTAGAAAGCCCCAACATTGACCTTCAAAACATAAAGGAGATAAAAGAGGGGGGCAAAATGGGAATGAAGAGAGAATATAATCTCACAGAATGGACCAACATGGTATACCACTTGGTTTTGGGTGCATGCTGCATGTTTTAGAAGGTATTAACTTCTGACATTGTAGAACAAAATGAGGCAGAGAAAACAAAAACACAAACAAAAACTCATATATCTTATATCTCCCAAAATTAAATTGAATATGTTGAAGGAATCCAGAAGTGAAAAATGTAAGACATGTAATTGTAGAAATATGAAAATTAAAAAGGACGAAACTTAAAAATAAAGAGCTGGTAAAATATTGTAGTTAAGGTGGGAAAAGAGAAAACAATATTGGAAATTTTTAGTTGATATAAAGAGAGTTGTATTGGAAAAAGGAAAAAAAATTAAAGGTGGGACTCTCTAGTTCTATATACTATATTCCCTCAATTTTCCCTCAGTCCTGGAGCTTTCCAATGCTGCTTGGTCAAGAACTTGCTCTTCCCCTGCCCTTACTGTTGGTTTCTGGGGGAGGGGCCTGTTGTGCTGATTCTCAGGTGTGTGTACCTGGGGGAGATGCCCTCCTCCCGTGCCAGGCTCAGTGGGAGCTATTTACCCCATGAGGCCCCTGTTCCCTGGCGGCCCTGCCCCTCCCAGGCACATAGCGACACCAGGAGGACTACTGTCTGCGGCCAGTTCTCCAGCTCTGGAGTCAGCATCCCCAGTAACCACCCGCAGCTCCCAGGCTGCACTGGCCTAGATGCTCCCCGGGCGGGGGCACTGACCAGCACAGCTTGGGGGTGCCCAGCAGCAGGAGAGTCCTAGCTGTCCTGTGCCCTCCCTGCCTCCACCTGCCCCGGGGAACCACAGGATTGGGGGCTGTGTCCACTTAGCGCCCTGGGATCCGGGTCCTGTGCTGCTGGAATCATGCTCCCAGAGCCATGGCTCCAAAGGCAGCAGGGTGCAGACCTCTCTTCCCAGAGTCCCCTGACCCACTGGCTTCTCCCCAGGCTGGTGCTCCAGCCCTTTATGGAGATCTGCCACGGTGTGCAGCTCTCCCCTACACCACTTCTTCTATTAGTGATTCCAGGAGACTGGAGGTATCCCTGCCCATCCTGCGGTTCTGTCCAGTTTCCCTGCTGAGCACCTTTCCACTCGGGAAGAAGCCAGTGCAGATTTTTAAAGTTCCTGCTTATCCAGGTCTGGGCTCTCCTGTCCTGGAGGCTCTTGCCACCCTCCTTAGCCCAGCTTCTTGTGGGGCCCCTCCCCCACTTGATTCTTATTTATTTATTTATTTATTTTTCCCCCACCTTCCTAGAAGCAAAAACCCTTCTCTCTGTAGAGTCCCGGCTGTTCTCTCTTTAAATCTCAGGTTGAATTTATAGGTGTTCAGGATGGTTTGAAAGTTATCCAGGTAAGTTGGTGGGGCCGGGTGAGCTGCGGACCCTACTCCTTCTCCAGCTTGCTCCGCCTCTCCTTCTGTTTATTCTTGAGGCATGAATAATTCTTTCAGGAGACTCTATGGTTTTGTTAATGAAAAATGAGGAAGAATTTTTGCAACAACCAGAGAAGTACCATAATATATTAGCAGTTTGGTTAGAAGATTCATCTTGAGAATTTCTACTTAAAAGATTTAAAATAAATCCATTGAAATTTGCATGAATCATGCAATTACAGAGGAAACCTGGTTCTGCCATCTCATTCAGTGGGGAGACAGAGGCTTCTGACCTGGGTGGATGGAGGGAGCACCAGCCTGAGACTCAGGCCCAGTGTGTCCAGTCCAAGCTCAGCCACTTTGTTGTCTCTACCTGCTTAATGTCAGTTCAGTTCCCACAAAGAAAATCAGATTTTCTTTATCTGTGTCCTCTCCAAGATAGCTGTTACATCACAGCTAACTCCATTTCAAAAGAAGGACATTCCAATCGGAGAAGGACAAGCAGTGTATGTTCTCATTCATTTGGGGAATATAAATAATAGTGAAAGGGAATATAAAGGAAGGGAAAAGAAATGTTGGGAAATATCAGGAAGGGAGACAGAACATAAAGACTCCTAACTCGGGGAAACGAACTAGGGGTGGTGGAAGGGGGGAGGAGAGCGGGTGTTGGAGGGGAATGGGTGACGGGCACTGAGGTGGACACTTGACGGGATGAGCACTGGGTGTTTTTCTGTATGTTGGTAAATTGAACACCAATAAAAATTAATTAAAAAAAAAAAAACAAAAAACAAAAAACAAAAAAACAAAAGAAGGACATTCTTCCCTCCTTCAATAAAAATCTGTTCATCTGCTCTATTATGTTTGGTTGGATAAATATCTATTTTCTTTCTGAGAAGTCTTATAGTTGCCACATCTATAGGTTTTACTTCTGTGTTCCGGGCAGATCAATACAAGGTCTGCAGCATTTTTACCAAAGTCAGGGTTACTCAGTCTGAAATAACATCTTCTATGGGAGACCAATAGCTCAGCCAAGGCACCCCTCTGCCAAGCCTTATGAACTTCCTAGTGTGGTTCTGGTCTCATGATCCTCTGAGCCAATCTCCCTTCTCTCCAGTTATAAGTTAAACTTCCTATTACAACTCCTATTACAACATAGGTATAAAAAAGAATAGAGATTACTTCAATACACTACCATGAGGTGATTATCAATATATTATCTTAAGTGAAAAAAAAATGAGGTGGGGAAAAGTATATACAGTATTTTTTCCAGTTTTATTGAGATGTAATTGATATGATAACATTAAGTTTAAAGTGAACATCACAGTGACTTGACTTTTATATATTGTAAAATAATTATGCAGTAAGTTTAGTTAGTATCCATCATCTCATATAGGTACAAAAATTCCTTGTAATGAGAACTCCTAGGATCCACTCTCTTAACAACTTTCAAATAAACTAGACAACAGTGTCACCTGTAGTCATCAGGTTGTACACTACATCCCAGTACTAATTTATCTTACAACTGGAAGTTCGTACCTTTTGGCCACTTTCATCTAATTCCTCCACCTCCCAATATTTTATTATGGAAAATCTGAAACATGGAGCCAAGTTGAAAAAAAAAATCCGTGAACATCAACATACGCACTTACTAGATTCTACTCTCTTTTAAAAATATTTTATTTATTCATGAGAGACAGAGAGAGAGAGAGTCAGAGACACAGGCAGAGGGAGAAGCAGGCTCCTTGGAGGGAGCCCAATCTGGGACTCAATCCCGGGACTCTAGGGTCATGCCCTGGGCGGAAGGGAGGCGCTAAGCTGCTGAGCTACCCAGGTGTCCCTAGATTCTACTATTGATCATGAACTGTATTTGTTTTCTCACATATCTATACGTCAATCTATATTTCTATGAATGTATTTGATGCTCATTTTGAAAACTGAATAACACATCTTTTCCTTATCCATTTTTGGAAGATTTTATCTGTCATATATTGCAATGATCTTTGCATGTGTCTTTTGATTTTCTTTATAGAGCCTTGTTGCTTCTCAGCCAGTGTATCAAGAAGCATGTTTAACTAGAACACCATACAGTAAGGGGGAATTTGAGCAAACAGTGTCTGTTAGCCTATTAGAGGACACCAAGACTTAACTAGTTAAGTGGGAAGACAGGTTTGAGCACAAGAGAAAATGTCTGGTGTCAGCCCTTAGCAGTATGCAAGCACACTAAAGCAGGGGCTGGGAAGGGTGTTCCTGACTAATTTTCTGGGACAAGTCAATCATGAGATGACTTTCTATCCCTGCAGAAAGGCAGATATGATATAATCAGTGCAATGTAGAAAGATCTTGGATGATTTGCATTTTGTTCTACAACACTTGGAAAATCCATTGAGAGGCACAGGACATTTGGATCATTGATGTGTTTTCTGAGTGGATTTAGATTGGTATTTTAACCACTGGGTGCTTACTTGCCAAGGCTGGCACAAAGGTAGGTTTTCCTGAGTGTACTAGATCTAAGTCAGGAAACTGTTCTATAAAAAACTTAATAGGAGAAGAAAAGAGGAGGAGAGGTTGTTCTGCATTGCTAATCTATGTTTTCAAAACAAAAAGATAATGGTGCACTTAATTTTTGAACAAAATTTATTTCATCTCATAAAACCAACTTATGCCCCTCAGAAAATTTGGACTATATAGAAAAGAACTCCGCTTGAGCAATTTCACTCCTACGTATATTCAAGAGAATTAAAAATTCTATATCTACATAAAAACTGGTAAACAAATGTTCACAGCAGGGTTATTCATGATAACCAAAAAATAGAAACAACCCAAATGCCGATAGACTGGTGAATAGGTAAACAATTTGTGGTATAGCCACAAAATGGAATATTATGTGGCAATAAAAAGGAGTGGCACAATATATTCAAAGGGCTGAAGGAAAAAAAAGTTCCAACCAGGAATACTCTACCTGGCAAAGTTCAGAATTGAAGGAGAGGTAAAGAGGTTGCCAGACAAGCAAAAGATAAAGGAGTTAATTGCCACTAAACTAGCTTTATAAGAAATGTTTATCCCAAAGTGAGGAGAATTTGCTGAATAATATTCAGGGGACCCCTGTAAAGTAAAGATAATCCTGATGCTGATATTCCAAGGATGATATTGGATTACTAAATATCTCCTTTCTCTCCAGTTCCAAGGTGAATGATGCCAAACTACTACATTTTCTGTTCTTCAATTCTGTCTCTCTTATTGCCTTATCTATGTTTTTATAAGAAATCTGACTCCTTCATTAGCTTACTTAACAAATTAGTTCTTTTCCTCCCAAAGACCCCAGGCAAAAAGGATATCTTTAAAAGGGGTATCTTTAAAATTTGATATTTCAACATATTTAATTCTTTAAACATATGGACTGAAATGTTTTCTTACAGAAACTATAGAGAATACACTATTATATTAACTAATCTCCAACTGCATTATATCTAAAGAGACGTTTATTTATTTTTATTTTAAAGATTTTATTTATTCATGAGAGACACAGGGTGGGGGGCAGAGACACAGGCAGGGGAGAAGCAGGCTCCATGCAGGGAGCCGGAGGTGGGACTCGATCCCGGGTCTCCAGGATCAAGCCCTGGGCTGCAGGCGGCGCTAAACCCCTGCACCACCTGGGCTGCCCTAAAGAGACATTTATTGATTAGTAAAGGCTCACAACTAAATTGTTCTCCAAATAAAATGGGGAAACATAAAGACAATACATATTTATGAGAGAATAAATTAAAATCACCTGGAAGGGGACGCCTGGGTGGTTCAGTGGTTGAATGTCTGCCTTTGGCTCAGGGCGTGATCCTGGGGTCCTGAGATTGAGTCCCACATCGGGTTCCCTGCAGGGAGCCTACTTCTCCCTCTGCCTACATCTCTGTGTCTCTCTCTCTCTCTCTCTCTCTCTCTCTCTCTCTTTCTCTCTGTGTCTCTCATGAATAAATAAATAAAATCTTAAAAAAAAAAAAAGAATGACAATGCATAGGGGACAGAATCATGAGAATTTCAGTGGAAGAAAGTAGAGGCTGGGACTTAGACATGTGGGATGGAGAGAGTCTTTGACATCCAGCAGTAGTTCCCAAGTGGCAGTCCATGGACAACCTGCCTCAGATTTATCTGGGGAGCTTTAACCATCTGTGGGAGTGGGGGACAGAATTACCACCCTCTCCAAAGATGTCCAGACACTAATCCCTTGAACCTGTGAATATATTACCTTATGTCACAAAAGGCAGTTTGCAGGTGTGATTAAGTCAAGGACCTTCAGATGTTGAGATTATCCTGCATTATCCGGATGGGCTCAGTGTAATCACAAAGGCCCTTAAAAGTGGAAGAGTGAAGGGAGGCAGAAGAGATCAGAATAAAGTGGTGTCAGGAGAGCTTGTCTTGCCTTTGTTGGCTCTGCAGGAGAGGAAGGGGCCATGAGCCAAGGAATATGGGTGGCCTCTAGGACTTGAAAAGGCATGGAAACGAATTCTCCCCTAGAGCCTCCAGAAAGGAAGGCAGCCCAAGCAAGACCTTGATTTCTGCCCAGTGATACTCAGGTGGGATTTCTGGCCTACAGAACTGGAAGATAATAAATTTACATTGTTTTAAGCCGCTGAGTGTGGTCATTTGTTATAGCTGCAATTGGAAATGAGCCTACCATCTACAAGTTCTGAGTCCCCATTGTTGGTGATTCTGATTCAGCATTTTTTTTAAGATTTAAAAAAATTTTTTATTCACGAGAGACAGAGAAAGGCAGAGGCACAGGCAGAGGGAGAAGTAGGCTCCATGCAGAGAGCCCGATGTGGGACTCATCCCAGCTCTCTAGGATCATGCCCTGGGCTGGAGGCAGCACTAAACCGCTGAGCCACCCCAGCTGCCCTGATTCAGCATTTTTTACAAAGCTGATATTTGTCCAGGTTTGGAGAATCCTGCTTCTAAGCTTTAAATATGGCTTTAAATCCACTTATGAGAATGGATTTAGGAAATGTAAGCCATGTAGATTTATTTACCTCTTGTCCTTGGGAATCTCGTTTTTCTAAAGCATGTCCAAACAGTCTTCTTGTTGGGGGAGAATGTGAGCATTGCAAAGGGACCAGAAAATCCAGTAATCACGTCTTACATATTCTCATGTTAAGTGAATTTGGTAAATGCATTCTTGCTTCACGGAGTTCTGTTTTGTTTACTATCTACTTCATGGTACAATTAATTCCAAACTTACCTAATCAGGTAAAGAGATAAAGTTTTGAAATCTCTTTTATGGTTAAAATCTTTTTATTTAAAAATTCAAAGTGTCTAGCCAGTATTTGGTAAGCATTTCCTGTGAGTGAGGCCCACCAAACCCTCCTGCCCTCCAGTACCTCCCCCTCAGGGACAGGTCAGCAATCCAGGGGTCCACTAGGTGGCAGTTGGCCCTTGATTCTGTGCTCTTACCTCAGAGCCAATCATCCTCACAAGGGGGGGTAAACAAACAATATAATTACAGTGGTTGAAACTGCTGCTTAGCCCAGACACCAGTGCTAATATTTTGTCATTAAAAAACCTTGAAGTCTTATTTTGATGATCATAGCTCCAGTTTCTTCATCTTCGACTACCTTTCCTGCTGCTCTAAGGTAAAAATAAGGAAAAAAGAAAACGACAGAAACCCTCTAAGGTAGACGTTTTCAACATGGCCACACATTGGACTTACTTTTTAAAATAATTGTTGATACCCAGTTTCCAGACATTCTGGCTTAATTGATCGGGGATGGGACCCAGGCATCAATATTTTTTTTTAAAAAACATTTGCTTTCCCCGATGATTTTAATGTGGAGAAACTGTTCTAAGGGACTGGAATCCTGAGGTGCCTGTCCTGCTCCTTTCTTTTGAGATTTGAAACCCCTGAGAATTCCTGCTGCGGGTGGTTGCTAGGGCACCCCACTATTGTGGGGGCCAGCAGCAGGCACTTTGGCCTCTGCAACATGGTTCCTTCTAGGACTGGGAGAGCTGACAGGACAACTGACTCTTCTGAGTGGAGTTCAGGCTTGCCCAGTGATCATGCGCTGTTTCCAGAGGCTTGGGAAATGGTTACATTATTGCAGGTTAGTCCAAGGAGATGTACAATAATGACAGCCTCAGATCTAAATGCTTGGATTTCTGGTACAGGAAACAGCTGTTAGCTGCTGCACTAATTAGATCCATATTTGTAAATCTCCCAGGAAGAATCTCCTGCTAGCCCTCGGAGAACTGATGTTTTGAGGGTGACATGGATTGTATGACCCGCACAGTGTAGTCCGGAGATCCCAGCTCTGTTTCCATTGCAGATACGTATCAGTGACAACTAAACAGAGACGAGAATTCCAGCAAATACTATCCTGTCCCATGTTCAACAGACATGACAAAGCACTTCTTTGTCCTATCAGTAAAGTGGTAAATGCAGAGAAAATGTTTGAAATGCTTCCTGCCAGACTTTGGGGAGGAAGGCAAGCGCCCAAAGGGTGAAGCAGATGTTCCCTATTTAGGCCCCAGGGCCCACCTGTGGTCTGAGGCACAAACATAAACGGGGAAGACAAATCCTAAAGTGATGTGGGAAACATTTGCTTCAGAGACTTGGTCTAAAAAAGGCAGCAAAACAGCAAAAAGTGAAGAGTCCCTCAAGTAAGATCCCATCTGCCTCTATAAAGAGATAGCCCTGATTTGGTATAAAGAACTACTACCAAGATCAAGGTGTTGTCTGCAAGGGAAAAAGAATTGCATTTGTGGGACACCTGGGTGGCTTAGCAGTTGAGCGTCTGCCTTTGGCTCAGGGTATGACCCCGGGGTCCCGGGATCGAGTCCTGCATCAGGCTCCCTGCATGGAGCCTGCTTCACTCTCTCTGCTTATGTCTCTGCCTCTTTCTCTCTCTCTCTCTCCTCTCTCTCTCTTTCATGAATGAATAAATAAAATCTTTAAAATAATTGCATTTGCTCTGGATACACTACCATGTGCTGGTACTGTGGGGATCACAGAGACAAGGAATATAGAAATGCCTTATGTAAAGGGTAAAATGCAGTGTGAATTGGGTGGTGTGGTTCATTACTTAGAGGACCTAGCTGCTCTAAGTGTGGTCTTTTTTTTTTTTTTTTAAATAAATTTTTATTTATTTATGATAGTCACAGAGAGAGAGAGAGAGAGAGGCAGAGACACAGGCAGAGGGAGAAGCAGGCTCCATGCAGGGAGCCCGACGTGGGATTCGATCCTGGGTCTCCAGGATTGCGCCCTGGGCCAAAGGCAGGCGCCAAACCGCTGCGCCACCCAGGGACCCTAAGTGTGGTCTTCATATAAGATCATCAGCCTAGGAACTTGCTAGAAATGCTACTGAATGTGTAACGTAATGATGTGTAATGTTTAAGTTTTTTTTTTTTATTTATTTTTTTATTTTTTTATTATTATTATTTTTTTTATGATAGTCACAGAGAGAGAGAGAGAGAGGCAGAGACACAGGCTGAGGAAGAAGCAGGCTCCATGCACCGGGAGCCTGATGTGGGATTCGATCCCGGGTCTCCAGGATCGCGCCCTGGGCCAAAGGCAGGCGCCAAAGCGTTGCGCCACCCAGGGATCCCAATGTTTAAGTTTTTAACATTATAAATGTACATAACAAAATTTACCATCTTAACTGTTTTTAAATGTACAGTTCAGTGGCATTAAGTACATTCACATTGTTGTGCAACCTCACACTCCATTCCAGAACTTTTCCATCTTCACAAACTAGAACTCTATACCCTGAATATGCTTTTTAAAAAGGTCTTCACATGATTCACATTCATGTAGAAGTATAAGCAGCACTGGCCTAGGGGACTGCTGGCAGTAGACCCTCTGATAAACTTAATTATAGTTTATTATTCAGTGGATACTGTGCTAAGCATTCTTTATCTCCTTAAATCTCATTTAAGTTTTATCTTCTTTAATCCTCCAGCAACCTTATGAAGTAGGTATTATCATGAACCCACTTAGGAAAACAGTTAAGCATTTTACTCCAGATTGCACAGCAGTTAAGGGTCAAAGCTGGGCTATCATTTAGCATCTGTGATTCCTGAATGTATGCTTTTCCTCTCTGGACTTCCTCTGTGTCCAGAAAGATCCCATGTAGTGAAGAAACCCCACACCCCCGCCCCCGTGAGTAGGACCAGGCCTAACCCAGAGGCAGCCCATCCAGGCGCCTTCCTAGAATTTAAGCAACAAAAACATTCTGTTTTTCCGAGATAAGAAAACCACCCCCCCCCCCCCGCCACGCCCTGACTGGAAAGTCCCTGAACATGTTCGTGTTGACCTTCAAAGAAATCAATCACGTCATAACCCGAATGCTATGCTACTCCCACGGTTTTTTGCCTTTAAAAGATGCCTGTAATTGCTAATCGGGGCTCTGCCACCTCTGAGGCGGAGAGCCCATTTGCGCAAACGTTCAATAAACCCTCTTGCTAGTTGCATCTGCCTGTCTGGGGTCTGAGTCTCTGGGGCGTCCATCGGGACACATTGGCACCCGTGAGCCAGGGTCCAACAGTAGGTGCTTGCATTTGAGTGTATGTGTCAAAGGAGAAAAGTGCCTGAATATGTAAAGAAAGGAAGTAAAATAAGATGTTATTACAAGTAAATCTTTATTTCCGTGGTTATATATAATTCCTACCTCTACTACAGAGACTTGGAGAATCTGGGACTCTGCTCTCAGAGCGTTATTTTGTCTCTCCAGAAATTTTACTTTCTTAATCAAGATTTTCTGGGGATCCCTGGGTGGCTCAGCGGTTTGGCGCCTGCCTTTGGCCCAGGGTGCAATCCTGGAGTTCCAGGATCAAGTCCCACGTCGGGCTCTTGGTGTGGAGCCTGCTTCTCCCTCTGCCTGTGCCTCTGCCTCTCTCTCTCTATGTCTATCATGAATAAATAAATAAATCTTTAAAAAAAATCAAGATTTTCTTTTCTTTTTTAGGCATTTCAACTGATCCTATTTCTTTCTTTTCAGAACCTTCTGGAATAAACAGAACGATCAAACCAGAAGTTGCTGCTGGTGAATTTTGTGCTGGGTAGAATGGTGCTACCAGGCTCACTACTCTCTTACCTCAAACCTCGTGCTATCAGGGTTCAGAATGACTCAGGGTGCAAACTCTGGAAGGTCTGACCTGGAATGTGACTCAGGAACTTTGACCAGTCTCCCTTGCTCATATCTGAAACTGGGAAGTTTACAAAACCGAAAAGCTTTTGTAATCAGAGAAAAGATAAATTCCCTGTAAGGAAGAAAAACACAACATTAAATTCCATAGAAAATAGCTGAAATTGTCATTCTCTTGTGTAAGCAAAGAGGTCACATGGGGCCAGAAAGACACCATGGCTTTATAGCTGGACAAAACCTGTCCTTCCAGGCAGTGAACACCTAGAGGATGCCTCTGGTCATTAAAAGTTGTTTGGGAAAAAAAAGTTGAGAGCCACATAAACCAAGACCCAAATCTTTTTAGTGATTGCTCAGCACTATTCATGATCAAAGATCAAATAGACAAATGATTCTCAACCTTGGATGCACAGTAGAATCAATCACTTGTGAAGCTTAAAAAATTTAAAAATCCCTATGCCAGGACCCATACCTAGAGATTCTGATTCGAATGATCTGGGGTGATGCCCAGACATTGGTATCTTTAATATGTATCTAGGGTTGAGAAACACTGAATTTGATAAAGCAGAACTAATGTCCTATCATCTTTGTGGTGCCTAACACAGCATCTGGCATCTCATAAATGTTTATGGAACATATGTGTGAATAAATGAAGTAGTATTATCACATAAGTGACTATTAGTACTTGGGTAATACTTTATGGGTCTCAGAATACTCTTTTATATGCTTCTCTTCATTTATGTCTCATGACTCTCCTGGAAAATATTATTTTGTGATGTCCATCTTACAGATGAGGAAACTGAGGCTTAACAAGATGAGGTAATTCCCCTCCTCCCACTCCCACAAAACGAATAAACTGTTGACTTAACTCTTGTCTTCTCAGAAGTTTGATGACTTGCCATGGTTCTCCTCTATCTCCAATTGTGCCCTAGAAAGTTTGATTGTTTGCTTTGGCAAGTATGTAATCTGTTCCTTCTATCTGAACACTGGTATCTAATTTTAAACAATACTTATTATAGAAAAATTCAATCAGCGCCCCGCCCCGGAGCCTCCAGCCACTGCAGACGGAGAGCCCTGGAGTTACTGCAGTTACTGCGGGGGCTGAATCCAGGCTTCCAGAGCTGCCACAGCCATTGTGGCTGTTCCTCCTAGGGCCTCACGGGGTAAACAACCCCCACTGAGCCCTGCACCAGGCAGGGGGAGAGCAGCTCCCCCAAGTGCTAACACCTGAAAATCAGCACAGCAGGCCCCTCCCCCAGAAGACCAGCTGGACGGACCAGTTCCAGGGGAAGTCAAGGGACTTAAAGTATACAGAATCAGAAGATACTCCCCGTGTTTTTTGTTTTGTTTTTTGTTTTTCTTTCTTTTTGATTTCTGATTGCTTCCCCCACCCCTTTTTTTCACCTTTCTTTCTCTTTCTCTTTTTTTCCTTTTTTTCTTCTTTCACTTTTTTCTTTTTCTCTTTTCTTTCCTTCTCTCTCTCTTTTTCTCCTTTTCCCAATACAACTTGTTTTTGGCCACTCTGCACTGAGCAAAATGACTAGAAGGAAAACCTCACCTCAAAAGAAAGAATCAGAAACAGTCCTCTCTCCCACAGAGTTACAAAATCTGGATTACAATTCAATGTCAGAAAGCCAATTCAGAAGCACTATTATACAGCTCCTAGTGGCTCTAGAAAAAAGCATAAAGGACTCAAGAGACTTCATGACTGCAGAATTTAGATGCAATCAGGCAGAAATTAAAAATCAATCGAATGAGGGATCCCTGGGTGGCGCAGCGGTTTGGCGCCTGCCTTTGGCCCAGGGCGCGATCCTGGAGACCCGGGATCGAATCCCACATCGGCCCCCCAGTGCATGGAGCCTGCTTCTCCCTCTGCCTGTGTCTCTGCCTCTCTCTATCTCTCTGTGACTATCATAAATAAATTAAAAAATTAAAAAAAAATCAATCGAATGAGATGCAATCCAAACTAGAAGTCCTAACGATGAGGGTTAACGAGGTGGAAGAACGAGTGAGTGACATAGAAGACAAGTTGATGGCAAAGAGGGAAACTGAGGGAAAAAGAGACAGACAATTAAGAGACCATGAAGACAGATTAAGGGAAATAAACGACAGCCTGAGGAAGAAAAACCTACGTTTAATTGGGGTTCCCAAGGGCGCCGAAAGGGCCAGAAGGCCAGAATATGTATTTGAACAAATCCTAGCTGAAAACTTTCCTAATCTGGGAAGGGAAACAGGCATTCAGATGCAGGAAATAGAGAGATCCCCCCCTAAAATCAACAAAAACCGTTCAACACCTCGACATCTAATAGTGAAGCTTGCAAATTCCAAAGATAAAGAGAAGATCCTTAAAGCAGCAAGAGACAAAAAGTCCCTGAATTTTATGGGGAGGAGTATTAGGGTAACAGCAGACCTCTCGACAGAGACCTGGCAGGCCAGAAAGGGCTGGCAGGATATATTCAGGGTCCTAAATGAGAAGAACATGCAACCAAGAATACTTTATCCAGCAAGGCTCTCATTCAAAATGGAAGGAGAGATAAAGAGCTTCCAAGACAGGCAGGAACTGAAAGAATATGTGACCTCCAAACCAGCTCTGCAAGAAATTTTAAGGGGGACTCTTAAAATTCTCCTTTAAGAAGAAGTTCAGTGGAACAATCCACAAAAACAAGGACTGAATAGATACCATGATGACACTAAACTCATATCTGTCGATAGTAACTCTGAACGTGAACAGGCTTAATGACCCCATCAAAAGGTGCAGGGTTTCAGACTGGATAAAAAAGCAGGACCCATCTATTTGCTGTCTACAAGAGACTCATTTTAAACAGAAGGACACCTACAGCCTGAAAATAAAAGTTTGGAGAACATTTACCATTCAAATGGTCCTCAAAAGAAAGCAGGGGTAGCCATCCTTATATCAGATAAACTAAAATTTACCCCGAAGACTATAATGAGAGATGAAGAGGGACACTATCTCATACTCAAAGGATCTATCCAACAAGGGGACTTAACAATCCTCAATATATATGCCCCGAATCTGGGAGCTCCCAAATATTTAAATCAATTAATAACCAAACTGAAGAAATTCTTAGATAATAATACACTTACACTTGGTGACTTCAATCTAGCTCTTTCTGTACTCGATAGGTCTTCTAAGCACAACATCTCCAAAGAAACAAGAGCTTTAAATGATACACTGAACCAGATGGATTTCACAGATATCTACAGAACTTTACATCGAAACTCAACTGAATACACATTCTTCTCAAGTGCACATGGAACTTTCTCCAGAATAGACCACATACTGGGTCACAAATCGGGTCTGAACCGCTACCAAAAGAGCGGGATAGTCCCCTGTATATTCTCAGACCATAATGCCTTGAAATTAGAATTAAATCACAAAAAGAAGTTTGGAAGGACCTCAAACATGTGGAGGTTAAGGACCATCCTGCTAAAAGATGAAAGGGTCAACCAGGAAATTAAGGAAGAATTAAAAAGATTCATGGAAACTAATGAGAATGAAGATACAACCGTTCAAAATCTTTGGGATGCAGCAAAAGCAGTCCTGAGGGGGAAATACATCACAATACAAGCATCCATTCAAAAACTGGAAAGAACTCAAATACAAAAGCTAACCTTACACATAAAGGAGCTGGAGAAAAAACAGCAAATGGACCCCACGCCCAGCAGAAGAAGAGAGTTAATTAAAATTCGAGCAGAACTCAATGAAATCGAGACCAAAAGAACTGTGGAACAGATAACAGAACGAGGAGATGGTTCTTTGAAAGAATTAATAAGATAGATAAACCATTAGCCAACCTTATTAAAAAGAAGAGAGAGAAGACTCAAATTAATAAAATCATGAATGAAAAAGGAGAGATCACTACCAACACCAAGGAAATACAAATGATTTTAAAAACATATTATGAACAGCTGTACACCAATAAATTAGGCAATCTAGAAGAAATGGACGCATTCCTGGAAAGCCACAAACTACCAAAACTGGAGCAGGAAGAAATAGAAAACCTGAACAGGCCAATAACCAGGGAGGAAATTGAAGCAGTCATCAAAAACCTCCCGAGACACAAGAGTCCAGGGTCGGATGGCTTCCCAGGGGAATTCTATCAAACGTTTAAAGAATAAACCATACCTATTCTACTAAAGCTGTTTGGAAAGATAAAGAGATGGAGTACTTCCAAATTCATTCTATGAGGCCAGCATCACCTTAATTCCAAAACCAGACAAAGACCCCACCAAAAAGGAGAATTATAGACCAATATCCCTGATGAACATGGATGCAAAAATTCTCAACAAGATACTAGCCAATAGGATCCAACAACACATTAAGAAAATTATTCACCATGACCAAGTAGGATTTATCCCCGGGACACAAGGCTGGTTCAACACTCGTAAAACAATCAATATGATTCATCATATCAGCAAGAGAAAAACCAAGAACCATATGATCCTCTCATTAGATGCAGAGAAAGCATTTGACAAAATACAGCATCCATTCCTGATCAAAACACTTCAGAGTGTTGGGATAGAGGGAACTTTCCTCCACATCTTAAAAGCCATCTACGACGAGCCCAAGCAAATATCATTCTCAATGGGGAAGCACTGGGAGCCTTTCCCCTAAGATCAGGAACAAGACAGGGATGTCCACTCTCACCACTGCTATTCAACATAATCCTGGAAGTCCTCACCTCAGCAATCAGACAACAAAAAGACATTAAAGGCATTCAAATTGGCAAAGAAGAGTCAAACTCTCCCTCTTTGCCGATGACATGATACTCTACATAGAAAACCGAAAAGCCTCCACCCGAGATTGCTAGAACTCATACAGCAATTTGGTAGCATGGCAGGATACAAAATCAATGCCCAGAAATCAGTGGCATTTCTATATACTAACAATGAGACTGAAGAAAGAGAAATTAAGGAGTCAGTCCCATTTACAATTGCACCCAAAAGCATAAGATACCTAGGAATAAACCTAACCAAAGAGGTAAAGGATCTATACCCTAAAAACTATAGAACACTTCTGAAAGAAATTGAGGAAGACACAAAGAGATGGAAAAATATTCCATGCTCATGGATTGGAAGAATTAATATTGTGAAAATGTCAATGCTACCCAGGGCAATTTACACGTTTAATGCAATCGCTATAAAAATACCATGGACTTTCTTCAGAGAGTTAGAACAAATTATTTTAAGATTTGTGTGGAATCAGAAAAGACCCCAAATAGGGGAATTTTAAAAAAGAAAACCATATCTGGGGGCATCACCATGCCAGATTTCAGGTCGTACTACAAAGCTGTGGTCATCAAGACAGTGTGGTACTGGCACAAAAACAGACACATAAATCAATGGAACAGAATAGAGAACCCAGAAGTGAACCCTGAATTTTATGGTCAACTAATATTCGATAAAGGAGGAAAGACTATCCACTGGAAGAAAGACAGTCTCTTCAATAAATGGTGCTGGGAAAACTGGAAATCCACATGCAGAAGAATGAAACTGGACCACTCTCTTACACCATACAGAAAGATAAACTCAAAATGGATGAGAGATCTAAATGTGAGACAAGATTCCATCAAAATCCTAGAGGAGAACACAGGCAACACCCTTTTTGAACTCAGCCACAGTAACTTCTTGCAAGATTCATCCACGAAGGCAAAAGAAACAAAAGCAAAAATGAACTATTGGGACTTCATCAAGATAAGAAGCTTTTGCACAGCAAAAGATACAGTCAACAAAACTCAAAGACAACCTACAGAATGGGAGAAGATATTTGCCAATGACGTATCAGATAAAGGGCTAGTTTCCAAGATCTATAAAGAACTTATGAAACTCAACAGCAAAGAAACAAACAATCCAATCATGAAATGGGCAAAAGACATGAAGAGAAATCTCACAGAAGAAGACATAGACATGGCCAACATGCACATGAGAAAATGCTCTGCATCCCTTGGCATCAGGGAAATACAAATCAAAACCACAATGAGATACCACTTCACCCCAGTGAGAATGGGGAAAGTTAACAAGGCAGGAAACAACAAATGTTGGAGAGGATGTGGAGAAAAGGGAACCCTCTTGCACTGTTGGTGGGAATGTGAACTGGTGCAGCCACTCTGGAAAACTGTGTGGAGGTTCCTCAAAGAGTTAAAAATAGACCTTCCCTACGACCCAGCAATTGCACTGTTGGGGATTTACCCCAAAGATTCAGATGCAATGAAACGCCAGGACACCTGCACCCCGATGTTTCTAGCAGCAATGTCCACAATAGCCAAACTGTGGAAGGAGCCTCGGTGTCCATCGAAAGATGAATGAATAAAGTAGATGTGGTCTATGTATACAATGGAATATTACTCAGCCATTAGAAACGACAAATACCCACCATTTGCTTCAACGTGGATGGAATTGGAGGGTATTATGCTGAGTGAAGGAAGTCAATCGGAGAAGGACAAACAGTGTATGTTCTCATTCATTTGGGGAATATAAATAATAGTGAAAGGGAATATAAGGGAAGGGAGAAGAAATGTGTGGGAAATATCAGGAAGGGAGACAGAACATAAAGACTCCTAACTCTGGGAAATGAACTAGGGGTGGTGGAAAGGGGGGAGGGCGGGGGGTGGGGGTGAATGGGTGACGGGCAGTGAGGGGGGCACTTGACGGGATGAGCACTGGGTGTTATTCTGTATATTGGTAAATTGAACACCAATAAAAATTAATTTATTAAAAAAAGAAAAATTCAAACAACATAAAGAGAATAGTGTAATTAACTTTCATTTAATCATCAACCAACCTCAATAATGATCAACTCAGGGTTAGAGTGATTTCATCTATATTCTCATCCACTGCTTCTTATTTGAAACAAATCCAAGCACATATTTCAGTATGTTTCTCTAAAGACTTGAAAGCAAAATAAACTCAAAATCGTTATCATATCTAAAAAATTAATAATAATCCTTTAATATCATTCCATACCTGATCAATATTCACACATCTCTGTCTTTTTCTTTTCTTTCTTTTTTCTTTCTTTCTTTCTTTCTTTCTTTCTTTCTTTCTTTCTTTCTTTTTTTTTTTTTCGGTTTCTTTGATCAGGGATCCAAGAAAATTCTATACATTGCAATTGCTTCATCTGGCTCTTTTAACCTGAGGGTTTCCCTTTCATCTCTTTTTGTTTTGTCTCCCTGTAACTTATTTTTGAAGAAACCAAGTCATTTGTCCTGTATTGTCCCCACCCTAGATTTTGCTTGACTATATACTCCCACTTTCATTTCACACATTCCTCTGGACCTTCTAGCTCTTGTAATCCAGCAGATACAAGAAGTTTGATCAGATTCAGGTTGGATTTTTTTGTTTTTTTCAAAACTCTTTCCTAGGTGCTAGAAGGGTTTTTGCCTGAAGGTAGCCATTTTTGAAACAAAACCAACTGTCAAGGCTAGGCAGCCAACACACATAAATTCATGGCCCAAAATTAAGGAGGGACCTGTGTGACCGTGGCTGTGGTGTGGAAGGAGCCCATTCCTAATTCGGTGCAGGTTGAGTCCGGCCACCCCAGGATGTCCTGGCTTCACCTGTGTTCCTGCCTCCCCTTTCCTGTTCCAACCACTTGGTGCCAAAAGTTCTATGTGGATACTTCCCGGAAGTCAGCATTTCCCTGAGAGCAGATTACTGTGCTATTTCTAGCTGATTGATGAGGGATCAACATTTTCTGGCAGCGACCGTTGAGATTCAGAGCATTTGCTCAGTGACACCTAGTGGCTTTAAAAGCATAATTTCTTGAGGTGTAGAGGCCCCTTTTTAGTTTTTAAATATGTATTTTTATTGTAGTTTAGTTTTTAAATGTTTTCTTATTGTATTTTTTCTTTTTTTTTTTAATTGTATTTTTTCAATTGCAAAACTATCCCAGCAGGATTAGAAAACCTCAAAGGATATTGAGTAGTAATAGCCTTTGTGATAAGATTTGTTTCCAAATTTTAACTCACAATGTTTCTGGGGCACTATGTGAATAGAAAATGAAAGTCCGGGATCCCTGGGTGGCGCAGCGGTTTGGCGCCCGCCTTTGGCCCAGGGCACGATTCTGGAGACCAGGGATCGAATCCCACGTCGGGCTCCCGGTGCATGGACCCTGCTTTTCCCTCTGCCTATGTCTTTGCCTGTGTGTGTGTGTGTGTGTGTGTGTGTGTGTGTGACTATCATAAATTAAAAAAATAAAAAAATAAAAGAAAATGAAAGTCCCACATGAGCACACACTCCAGGAGTAACCACAGAGAATGTTAATGGTAGAATATGCTCTTTAATGGCTGCATGGTATTTTGTAGGGAATAGGGCGTGCATAATTTATTTACCGTATCCATTAATAGACTCTGGGGAAGATTTAAGGTTTTTTTCTATTATAAGCAATGTTTCTTTTTTTTCTTTTTTAAGATTTATTTATTTATTCATGATAGCCAGAGAGAGAGAGAGAGAGAGAGAGAGAGAGGGAGGGAGAGAGAGGCAGAGACACAGGCTGAGGGCGAAGCAGGCTCCACACAGGGAGCCCAACTCAGGACTCCATCCCGGGACTCCAGGATCACATCCTGGGCCAAAGGCCAGTGCTAAACCGCTGAGCCACCCAGGAATCCCCATAAGCAATATTTCCACAAACAACTTTGTGCAATTGATTTTATACTTTTAAGAGTGCTTCTGAAGATGGTCATTTAGAAGCGGAATCGTTAGGTCAAAGAGAAATGAGCATTTTTCCACCAATCTGCTAATGTGTCTGAGGGCGCCTGCTTCCCCACATGCTCACACCACCACCATGTTATCACTTACGTAAAAATCTTTGTGTCATTTTTTAATCTTTCTACGTTTAAAAAAAAAAGGGAATTTTTGTTGCCATGACGAGTCTGAGTTCAGTATAATCCTTTTTTTTTCTGATCCTTAATCTTCTTAGAGATAGTTCATGCTGAATTTGTCAGCTGGTGGTGGATTCCAATTCAGAAACAAGGATATTTTTGGCCTTTATTAATATTCACTAACTCAAATGATATTTATGGAGTGCCTAGTATGTGCCTGGCCAGTTTAGAGACACAGTGGTGAATAGGATATGAAACCTGCCCTGTGTTATTAAGGAGCCAGTGGAGGCTAGTGTATAAGTCAATCACTGTCTTGAGTGTGTGATTCAGACTCTACTGGAAGGAACCCAAGGCAAGCTCGTGCTGTAGAGAAGCAATTGAGGAGTGGATTGGTCACTGGAAACCTTCATAGAGGAGAAGGTATTTGAGCCAGGTCTTGAAGAATGAGGGTAGGCCAATGGGGCACAGGCCATGTGGGATCCAGGAAACACTCTGTGAAAGATAGAGTATAATTGGGGGACTTTGGGAAGATCCAAGTGGCTAGAAAGGGTTTGAGAAGCAGCTCAGATTTGAGACTGCAGAGGTGGGCACAGGCAAGATCATAGAGTTTAGATTTTATCTGTAAGGCCAATGTTTCTCAAACATTGGACACTTTTATTTTATCTATTTTTTTTTTTATGGAAGAGTATGAATGCAGTCCCTCATTACCACAAATTATGTAGTCGAGTTTCCCATACTAGGGGAAATTTCAGAGAAAGCACATCAGAGGGCCATGGATAAACTTGTCCTGGGAAAACCACCTTCATGATCACAGTATCTCCCCTACCAAGTAAGTATGGATACTTTTATTTTAAAAGAAAAGATAACCTCAATTACAGTATTGTAATTGAAAAACCAATATCATTTGCCACAAACATGAGATACCAGAAAAATAAATTTTGTGAAAAAGAAAGAAAAAAACCTCAAGTGAGTACATTTGAACTGTTTAAGGTAAAATGAAATATATTAGTGAATCTAATCTGTTTGCAAAAAGAAATGCATGCCTAACATTATCTTCTTTGGGGAGAAAAAAATTAAACGGTGTATAATCAGTCAGTAATAAAGAGGTTCAGATCCATATCATTTAAGACTAAGATGAGAGTTATGTCAAGATAATTCTGCTTCTGTTTTTGTGTTAATTTGCCCCCAGAATCTCAACACACCTGTGTAGATATTAGAGCTACTCCCTGCCACCTAAAGAGCTGGATTATGGGGAGTCTGGCAGATGATCTCCCAGATACCACAGCCAAGAACTGAAGTCCAAATCTTCTTACCTCAGGTCCTCATACCAAGTGGATATTTGGCACATGAAAAACTCTTAACACATACCTCTCTCCCAAAATAGCAGCCTCTAAGAGTGGTGACTTCCTGGGGCATTCCAGCAGACACCTGCCAGGGAGTGGTTTTTAGGTTGTCCTTAGTATCTAAAGTCCCTTATAATCCACAAGAGTAACCCAGAGATTGAGAACTTTCTTCCTTTGTTTTAAAACTAAAACACAGAGGGACACCTGAGTGGCTCAGCAGTTGGGCATCTGCCTTCCGCTCGGGGTGTAATCCTGGGGTTCTGGGGTCAGGTCCCACATTGGGCTCCCTGCAGGGAGCCTGCTTCTCCCTCTGCCTGTGTCTCTGCCTCTCTCTCTCTCTCTCTGTGTCTCTCATGAATAAATAAATAAAATCTTTAAAAAATTAAAATACAGATAAAAGAAGGTTTGAGTTCTACAGAAAGAAATGCTCACATTTAAAGCAGTGATTGTTAAAGATCTATGGAACAGTAACTGTATCTGCATGTGTGTTCTATGTCCAGCAGCAAGAGTAATTGTTTAATAAACCACACAAAGCCCCCCAAACACAAATTGAAGACATGTCAAAGATCTCAAAACAGGGGTGCCTGGGTGATTCAGTCGGCTAAGCATCTGCCTTCAGCTCAGGTAGGGATCTCAGGGTCCTGGGATGGAGCCCCTCATCAAGCTCTCTGCTCTGCAGAGAGACTGCTTCTCTCCCTCTCCCTCTGGCCCCCATCCCTGCTGGAGTGCTCTCTCCCTCTCCCTCTCTCTCTCTCTCTCTCTCTCTCTCACACACACAAATAAATAAAATATTTAAAAAAACACATGAATTTGCTAGTATATTTGATCTCTTAGTTACTAATTCAGGCAAGATAAACACATGCGTCATAATATCTTAGCTCTTCTCTGGATTGTACTCACCAATGGAAACACAGACTTTTCTAGAATAGCAGAATAAGAAAAAAATGACTACAAATTTAATGGCTTAGAACAACACAATTTATTATCAGTTTTTTGTGGGTCAGGGATCTGAACATCCCTGCATCCTCAACTCAAGGTCTCATATGCCTGCCATCAAGGAGTTGGCCATGCTGCATTTCCAACTGGAGGCTCAATTATATCTGGAAGAATCTGCTTCCAAGCTAAATCAGTTTGTCTGCAAAATTTGTTTCCTTATAGCTGGATGATTTGAGACACTGGCTTTTTGTAGCCACCACTTGGAACCATCTGTAGATCCTACAAGCCACCCAAAGTACTTTGGCATGTGGGTTCCTTCAACGTAGCCTGTTGCTTCATCAAGCCAGCTAGGAGAATCTTTTGCTCCAGTCTACTAGCAAAAGATTTTATATAATGTAATGTAATCACAGGATTAACACCCATAACCTTTGCCATATTCTGTTGGTTAGGAGCAAGTCACAGGTCCTGCCAGCATTTACAGAGAGGTATCACACAAAGTCATGAATACTAGCAGGTCGGAAATCATTGAGGGCAGGGGTTACTTTAGAGACTGTTTGCCACATAAGAGAAAGGTCAGGAGAACCAGGGCTTCCTCATTGTCAAACCAAACAGATGATCTAGTCCTGGAAAAACTGGAAAGAACGCTGAATGGAGCAGGAACATGGGGTCTAGCCCTGGCTGTGTCATTAACCAGATCATTTATCCAGCTAGTTCCAGGACCTCAACTTCCTTACTTTAAAAATAAAATGAAGTACAGAGACACTAATTCAAAAATGTAGATTAAAATAGCATGGACATACCATCATTTGCCTTTAGCAAAAATTACAAATGATCACACTCAGAGCTTGTGAGTTTATGAGTATGCTCAGTCCTAAAAAGCAAGTTGCCATTAAAATATTCACACTTGTGTCAACCTGACCATGGGATTCCCAGATTTTTGGTTAAATTTTATTTCTGAGTATACCTGATGAGGTACATTTGAATTCATAGACTGAGTAAAGCAGATTGCCCTCCCTAATGTGGTGGCTACATCCTATTCACTGTAGACCTCGACAGAATAAAAAAGAATTCTCTCTCTTTGCATGACTTTCTTTGAGCTGAGACATCTGTCTTCTCCAGCCTTTGGATTCAGGCTCAGACTAGTACTTAAACCATTGGCCCTCCTGGTACTTAGGCCTTCAGACTTGGACTGGGACCACACCACCATCAGCTCTCCTGGGTCTCCAGATTGGTGACTGCAGGGCTTGGGATTTCTCAGCCTCCATAATCATGTGAACCAATTCCTTATAGTAAATCTTCTTATAGACTCATATGATATTCTTTGACAAAGTAATCCATTCCTGGGATTTAATTTTAAGAAAATGTATAATTCAAAAGACTTTGTAAAACAAGCTATATGCATGAAGTTATTAACTGTAGTGTTATTTATAATAATGAAAAACCAAAAACAATGCACATGTTTAACAACTGGAGAATGGCTGCATAAATTATAGTGCATCCATCTGAAAGAAAATTATGCAGCCATTAAACTAATAATCATGAGGACTATGTAGCAACACAGAAAAGTATTTATAAATTGATGTGAATTTATTTTTTAAAAAAGCAGAACATATAATTATATAAAAACTATAACAAGAAAAGGTAAATAGTGAAAAGAATCCATGTTTGTCATGGAATTGCACAATTTTTCATAACTTTCCTTTATCAATAAGACATTTTAAAAATAATAATTAAAAAGTATAAAATGAAAACAAAGAGGGGATTAAATTATCAGTGGTTCTTAACTGGGGTAGACTTGAAGATTTAAAATATTTATAGGTGGGTTTTACCCTGTGAAACTTCTGAGATGGGGATGGGGTACCTATATATTTAAATACACACATGCACACACACATAGAGCTGATTATGATGCACACTGGTAGGCAATTTCTCAGCATAAAATTCCATAAATCTATGGAGAATAAGGGGGCTATTCCAGGGACAAGCTGAATATTGGTTATGAGGCACCATAGGTGATGGACACCAGGCTGTTCTTAGTGTTTGCTTGGTTTGCTGCAGCCACTGTTATCTGTGTTTGTGGCTTGGGGGCAGTCTGAAGTATCACCCTCTGTGGAGGATTGCTCCACAATGCGGAAAGCCTCCAGGAACTCATTGATGTCGATGTGGCCATCCCTGTTGAAGTCAATGCTCCGGGCAAGGTCACAGATGCAGTCATCTGTGATGTCAATGTTCATATGAGAGCTGAACAGCTTCCAAGTCTGCCTGAACTCATCCAGTGAGATGAACCCTTACCAGAGAGAGGAAGTTATTTCAGTGAGTCAGTCTAGTTTTCAATGTTCATTTCCTCTGACATTCTTGCAGGGACACCTGCTCCTTACTGTTGAACAAAGATACTCAAGGCCTTGTATCTAGTTTAAACTCCCAAGGGAATGGCACAAAACTAATGGATCACCAATGGTTCTCAACTGAGAACAATTCTGCTTCCTTTCCACTGGGGACGTTTGCCAAGGTCTGGAGACATTTTTGATGGTCATGACTTGGTAGGGTAAGTGTTACTGGTATCTAATAGGTAAATGCCAGGGAAGCTACTAAATATCCTACAATACACAGGATAGACCCCCAAACAAAGAATTATTCAGGCCAACATGTCAATAGTGTCATTGCTGAGAAACCATAACCCATCCCAAACATATAATTTATTTTGCTTATAAAAAGCCTTTGGACCCATACATCTAAGGTCAATTGACTTTTTTTTTTTTTTTTACAAGGATTCCAAGACCATTAAATGGAGAAAGAACTGTTTTTTCAATAAATGGTAGTGGACAACTGGATATCCTCATGTAAAAGAGTGAAGCTAAATCCCCTACCTTGCACTACCAACAAAAATTGACTCAAAATGAATCAAAGACCTAATGGGAAGAGCTAAAATTGTAAAACTCTTGGAAGAAAACATAGATGTAAACTTTTGTGATCTTGGATTACATCATGATTTTTTAGATATGACACCAAAAGCACAAATAACAAATGGAAAAAGATAAATTGGACTTTTTTAATTAAAAAATTTTGTGCATCAGGGATCCCTGGGTGGCTCAGTGGTTTAGCACCTGCCTTCAGCCCAGGATGTGATCCTAGAGTCCTGGGATCGAGTCCCATGCTGGGCTACCTGCATGGAGCCTGCTGCTCCCTCTGCCTTTCTCTCTCTCTCTCCCTCTCTCTCTCTCTCTCATGAATAAATAAATAAAATCTTTAAAAAAATTTTGTGCATCAAAGGAAACTACCAAGAAAGTGAAAAGACAATCTATAAAGTTGAAGAAATTATTTTCGTATCATATATCTGATCATGGCATGGTATCCAGAATATATAAAAACTCTCATAACAACAAAGAAATGAATAACTCAATTAAAAGATGAGTAAAGGATTTGAATAGACATTTCTCCAGAGAATACATAAAAATTCCAATAAGCACATGAAAATATGCTCAATATCATTGCTTATTAAGGGAATGCAAATCAAAACCATGAGATACTGCACACCCAGAATGATGGCTATAAAGGGGGCAGGTAGTAAGCGTTGGTGAGGATATGGAGAAACTGGAGCCCTCAAACCTTGTTAATGGGAATGTAAAATGGTATAGCCACCGTAGAAAACAATTTGGCAGCTCCTCAAAAAAGTAAAACATAGTTTTATGATATGATTCAGCACTTGCACTTCTAGGAATACATCCAAGAGAATAAAAAACCATATGTTTGCATAAAAGGTTGTACACTAATGTTCACAGCGTCATTGTGAATAACAGCCAAAAAGTGCAAACAATCTAAATGTCTATCAACTGATAAATGGACAAACAAAATGTGCTATATCCATACAATGGAATATTAGCCAGCTATGAAGAGGAATAAAGAACCAATATACACTACAACATGGATGAAAACATTATGTAAAGTAAAAGAAGCCAGACACCAAAGGCCATAATATTGTATGATTCCATTTATATGAAATGTGCAGTATAAGCAAATCCATAGAGACAGAAAGGAGATTAATGGTTGGCAGGGACTGGTGGAGAAGGGACAGGGATGGAGAGTGACTGCTAATGGGTGTGGGTTTCTTTTTAGGGTGATGAAATATTCTATAATTAGATGGTGATGGTCACACAACCTCATGAATATACTAAGAATCAGTGAACATTTTAAATGGGTAAATTACACGGTGTGTGAATTATACCTAAAAATAGGTGGAAAGAGAGTAATAATATTGAAAAAGGCCTTTTGACCACTGGGGGAACAGGATGAGAGTATACAAGACTTTTCTGTACATTTTCTGGTAATATCCTGTGAATCTGTAATGATTCCAGAATAAGAACTTTATTTTTTTTAATTTTGTATTTACTTATGATAGTCACAGAGAGAGAAAGAGGCAGAGACACAGGCAGAGGGAGAAGCAGGCTCCATGCACCGGGAGCCCGACGTGGGACTCGATCCCGGGTCTCCCGGATCGCGCCCTGGGCCAAAGGCAGGCGCTAAACCACTGCGCCACCCAGGGATCCCCCAGAATAAGAACTTTAGAAAGAATTCTTTAGGAGTGAGATTGTTAAAAAGCCTTTCTTCTCTAGGTACATCTTCTAATAGCTGTTTTTCCTATGAGAAGTTCTCATAAGGTTTGTCTTCTTTCTTCTCTGCTCTACCCCTCTACCTGGATTGTTCATCTTGCCCAAGTACTTTTCCAGTTCTGCCATTTATAAGCATAACCATTATTTATTTTGGTCCTAAGGTGCTTGAGTAGAGAGCTAAATAACCAGGAAAGAGACTGAAAGGTGGGAGGTAAAGTTCGTACTCTGTGTCAGGAGGGATAGGATAATGAGTGTCTTTACCTGAACGATCACTATCTATGATCCTAAAAATGGCCTCTAGGTTGGATCGGTTTCGATACAATGTTTCCAGCAAACTTGACTGTATGTTCTGCAAAAGAAAAGACGTTTTCTTTCTATATCTCATGTTTAGACTTGTTCTAATATATAATTAACAAACAATCAACCCTGACAATAAGATACTATTGAAACAGCCTGAAGATATTTTGTCACCAACCCCCTCAGCCTACCAAATAATCTAAGGGTTTAAGAAGTACCTAGTCTATGATGAAAATGTTCTAAAATTGACCCTCATAATGGTTGCACATATCTGTGAATATATGAAAAACCACTGAATTGTACAGTTTGAATGGATGAATTGTATGGTATGTGAACCATACTGAAATAAAGCTATTTTAAAAAGTACCTAGCTCAAGGCTCATATACATTACACATTCAGTAAGCATTTATTGAATAAATCCTTTTTTTTTTTTTTGGAGGGGGGGGGGGAGCAGTATGATGCCAGGGAAATCAGACAGCCCTGAGTTTGAATCCCAGGTCTACAACTCAGAAGCTCTGTGAGCAGTGTCCTCATAGGTATAATGGTGCTGAGAATACTATACTTGTGGGGTGGGTATTTTGAAGATAAATTGAGGCAACATATGGGTCACTTAACACAAAACCTGACATATAGAAACTCAACTCAAATAGTTCCATTTTCTCGTCCATCTTCTTTTTTGGGTTCTCAATATTTGTTCCTGATTCAAAGTTCTCCATAGGGAGATTCATGGTCCACAATATGCCTTCATCCACCAATTTCTCACCATTACCTCACGGCTCAGTTGTTCTTTGGCCAAGTCCTCCAGCCAGGACTTGTACTCCAATGTGTTATCTGTTGAACTGTTCACCAGCTGTGGCTTCAGCATCCGCCACGGCAGTCCTAGATGCAGCACAGACTCCACAGCTTCTGCCCAGGCACTAAGAGTTATTAAACCTACAGGAAAGAGAAAGTTTGTTGACCTGTCACCTATAGGTCTAGTGTCCTGCCCAATAGTGCAGACGTTTTTATCCTGGCATACTTCTTGCTCTCTGTAGGTAATAAAAATAATGGGCACTGTCACTATATTTGTTAGTCAAGGTAGACTTTGCTGGAAACCAGGATTGCAAGATAAAATACAGGATGCCCAATTAAATTGTTACTGCTACTTTCTAATAGGGCTATATGTGGTCAATGTCTATTAGACATTCCATTGAGTTGAGCAAAGACAGCATTTCTAGCTTTGATAATAGAACACAGAATAGAAATGTACACATTAAACAAGAAGCCAAGTCACTAATCTTTTACTAATCTTGGAAAATTTCTTGTAACCTCCCCCACCTATTGCTTTTTGCTTAGTTCTGGCCTTGTCACCCTCCTTTTGACTCCATTTCTTTTTACCATCTCCCCATCTATATTTTGCTAAGTTCATATTCTGTTAAAAGCTTGTAATTTTAAAATTTAGAAAAGATAACTGGAACATTAAATTGAATACAATAAAGAAAGTAGTCAAAGGTGTCCTTTGGCCATTAGTTCAACAAATACTGATTTGATAACTTCTGCAACACAGATTTTTTTTTGGCCAGCTTTCTTCTAAGAATATTTTACTTCCTTGGTCTCACCAGTTTTATCTGCATCATGCTTCTTAAATTCACCAAGAAGATCCAAAGAAGAAGCAAATAACTTTTCCCGCAGAGATCTCAGAGCTGACTCCTCTACTCTGCTAATCCTGGGACAGGAGATGAAAAAATTTAAAAATTTAACACAGAGAAAATAGGCATGGATTTGTTTTTCTTACCATACTTCTCTCTTTCCTAATGCCTCAGCCTCCCTGGAGCTCAGTTTGGGAAGGAGGGAAAGGGCTCAGTTTTTGAAGGAAGAGCTCCATCTCTTATTTCTCCCCTTGGCATTTCCACTTCTCCCTGCTGGGCACAAACAGGACCTGCTGCTCTCCATCATAGTGCAGGACAGTGGTTACAGCAAAAGATCTGGAGAGAGACCACCTTTGCAGTAAAGTTATCTTACTGTACTGCACCTCAATTTCCCCATCTACAAAAGAGGGATAAAAATGGTACCTACAAAAAAAAAAGAAAGAAAGAAAAAAAGAAAGAAAGAAAGAAAGAAAGAAAGAAAGAGAAAGGAAAGGAAAGGAAAAAGAAAAGAAAGGAAAGGAAAGAAAAGAAAAGAAGAAAAGAAAAGAAAAGAAAAGAAAAAAGAAAAGAAAAGAAAAATGGTACTTACCTCATAGGATTATTGTAAAGATTAAAAAAGTAAATTCATATAAAGTACTTAGAAGAAACCCCAGCACCTGGAAAGCACTCAGTAAATGGTCTCTGTTATCATACTCATATGCTTTCCTTGTAATTTATTATGTTAAATAGGCACAAGACAAGAGTATGAATAATAAAATAGCTCTAATTTAATTTTCTCATTCTTACTGGATCAAAAGAGTAATGCCGGGAACAGGCATTAGATCCAAAGTAAGTGTTCAGGAAATATGTATAGTTGAATTAATAAAAAGATAAAAAGAGAGAAAGGTAAAGAAAAAAAGAGATAAAGGTAAATATATACTTTGTCTTGCCTCACTGAAGAGCCAGCCATTCTATAAATGAGGACCAGATAACCTATGTTTTCAAGTGCCAACAGTTACACATGTGCATGTGCACACACACACAGTTTTAATCATGTTTGATGAAAATCTTCCTTGCAATTTAAATAAATAAATAAATAAATAAATAAATAAATAAATAAATAAATAAGGCAGCCCTGGTGGTGCAGTGGTTTAGCGCTGCCTGCAGCCCAGGCCTGATCCTGGAGACCCGGGATCAAGTCCCATATCGGGTGCCCTACACGGAACCTGCTTCTCCCTCTGCCTGTGTCTCTGCCTCTCTCTCTCTCTCTGTGTCTCTCATGAATAAATAAATAAATAAAATCTTAAAAATAATAATACTAAATAAATAGAATAATAAAATAATAAATAAATAATAAATAATAATAACAATATATAAATTATTAATAAAATAATTATATATAAATTATATATAATATATTATATATTATATATAAAATAAATAAATAAATAATAAATAATAATAAATAATAAATAAATAATAAAAATAATAAATAAATAAAATAATAAAAAAATTTTTAAAAATCTTAAAAAAAAAAGAAGTATGGGACTCCCTCTCCTCCCCCCAAAAGTTTATAAACCATTGGTCTGGCAAAACATTCAAACTATCTTCTGTCAAATTGCAGTCCTCCATCATTATCATGACAGGATATAGTATGGTAACACTTTTGGGAGCTGGCTAGATGTACGAGGCTCTCTGTTTCTATGGCAAGCAGCAAATAGTGAACATTAACTAAATGCAGAGTTCTGCATGGATTGTTTCTTTCCTCCAACACCCACTGAGGAAGGTCTGATTACTATGCCCATTACAAAGTAACTAATCCAAGGTCACATAGCTAATACCAGGTGGTGCCAGCAATCAATCTTAACAGGTGGACTCCAGGCAGGCTAAACTATTATTGTGAGGCATTGATGTGAACCAAAAGTGAATGGATGCTGAATGAGAGCTCTTTGAAGAAAAACACAAGATTTTGAGTTTACGGGCATTGAACCATCAATAACAATAGTCAGAGACATTTCCCCCTTACTTCTAAGTTCTCCACTGCGCTCCAGGAAGTTGAAGTTGTTGGACGAGTGACTTCTAGGTGAATTAGGTGATGTTTCCTTGCTTTAATACAATTGATGAAGATTTCAAAGAGCTCTTTAATTATGTTATTAAAACATATGCTCTATAGGATTCCCTACAGTGACTTCTTTTGCAGTGACAACACCTAAATCCTATGGAATCAGCCATTCCAATTCCCTGGGGCCTACCCCTGGAGATACTACTTTGGTGGGGCTGTGGTGAGGGTAGGGCGGCTGAGTTTTTGTAAAGCTCCCCTGATGATGTGCCTGCACAGTAGGTTTGACTATCACTTAATGAGTTTAAATTTTCATATGAAACTTCTTGAGTGATGCTGGCCTTGATTTTTTAATAACTTGAGTGTTTAATAACTCTTGATTTTTTCACTTTCTTAATTTAAATTCAATTTGGCAACATATAGTATAACACCCAGTGCTCATCCTATCCAGTGCCCTCCTCAGTGCCCATCACGCAGTTACCCCAACCCCCCACTCACCTCCCCTTCCACTACCCCTTGTTCGTTTTCCAGAGTTAGGAGTCTCCCATGGTTTGTCTCCCTAATTTTTTCCATTCAGTTCCCCTCCTATCTCCTATCCCCTATAATCCCCTTCACTATTTCTTATATTCCCTGTATAAGTGAAACCATATGACTTACTTCAACCAATTGACTTACTTCACTCAGCATAATACCCGCCAGTTCCATCCACATTGAAGCAAATGGTGGGTATTCGTCCTTTCTAATGGCTGAGTAATATTCCATTGTATATATAGACCACATCTTCTTTATCCATTCATCTGCCGAAGGATGTCGAGGCTCCTTCCACAGTTTGGCTATTGTGGACATTGCTACTATAAACATTGGGGTGCAGGTGTCCCGACGTTTCACTGCATTTGTATCTTTGGGGTAAATCCCCAGCAGTGCAGTTGCTGGGTTGTAGGGTAGCTCTATTTTTAACTCTTTGAGGACCCTCCACACAGTTTTCCAGAGTGGCTGTACCAGTTCACATTCCCATCAACAGTGCAAGAGCCTCTCCAACATTTGTTGTTTCTCGTCTTGTTAATTTTCCCCATTCTCGCTGGTGTGAGGTGGTATCTCATTGTGGTTTTGATTTGCATTTCCCTGATGGCAGGTGATGTGGAGCATTTTCTCATGTGCTTGTTGGCCATGTGTAGGTCTTCTTTTGTGAAATTTCTGTTCATGTTTTTTGCCCATCTTATGATTGGATTGTTTGTTTCTTTGCTGTTGAGTTTAGTAAGTTCTTTATAGATCCTGGAAACTAGCCCTTTATCTGGTAGGTCATTTGCAAATATCTTCTCCCATTCTGTAGGTTGTCTTTGAGTTTTGTTGACTGTTTCTTTTGCTTTGCAGGAGCTTTTTATATTGATTAAGTCCCAATAATTCATTTTTGCTTTTGTTTCCCTTGCCTTCATAGGTGTATCTTGCAAGAAGTTGCTGTGGTCAAGTTCAAAAAGGGTGTTGCTTGGGTTCTCCTCCAGGATTTTGATGGATTCTTGTCTCACATTTAGATCTTTCATCCATTTTGAGTATCCAGGCACCCCTACTCTTATTGTGTCTCTGGGAATCTTGAGGCTTCAATGCCCCCCGCCCCCGCCCCACTCTCCGCAATTCTGCCCTATTTCCCTGCTAAACACTTTTCAGTCAGGGAACACTCAGATGTGGATTTTTAAAGTTCCCACTTGTCCAGGGCTGGGCTTTCCTGCCACAGAGGCTTTCATGGCTCTGCTTTCGCCCAGCTTGTCATGGTTCCCCTCCCCACTTTATTCATTAAAAAATTTTTTTTTCTGCCTTCCTACCTTGTTAGAAGCAAAACCCTTCTCTTTTAGCTTTCTGGCTGTTTTCTCTTTACATCTCAGGTCGAATTCGTAGGTGTTCAGGATGATTTGAAAGTTATCTAGGTAAGTTTGTGGGACCAGGTGAGTTGAGGAGCCTACTCTTCTGCCATCTTGCCTCCCAACCTAACTCTTGATATTTAATAACTTGAGTGATTTAAAATAATGCACTTTCATAGCACTCACACAAAGCAGATGCTAAACATTAAAGTGTTCTCTTCCACTGGGTTTATGTTAACTTTGTTTTGATTTCTAATTAGTTCACTTGATAATTAAAGAAGCTTGTTCAGTAGTACTAACACTATATCTGTTAGCAGCTTATATACTCTGGGACCATCTTCTTGGTGGGAAGCAGTACTGCACATCTGTTATGTGTGTGATTTCTGAAATAAGACTGCCTGGGTTAAGGCTTACCTTCATTGGGTATTAGCTGTATGAGTATGAACCTCTGTTCCTTACTGATCTCCACCATAAAAGTGAAATTCATATGTATTTTATAAGTTCATTGTGAGACATACATATAAATTCTTTATAATAGCACTTAGTGGGTGGTGAGTCCTCAGCCAAGGTTAGAACTTAGAATAATCCCAACAGAAGCCATTTAAGTACTATTATATGCTTCCTTCCTGGGAAGAAGACGGCCAGCAAATGCGTTGACTGAAACCCATCTGTCAAATGCCTAGAAAGCAAAAAACCTTTGTCTGTGGCTTATAGGGTAACACAAGCCCTTTAAGGAAAGGAGAAAACAGAAGAGTGACCCTGGAAAGACTTAGTGGCCTGGTATATGGACTTTACCCAAGACACATCCATTGAAAATAAGTTCTGCAGGAAGCAAATTTGTTGCTCTCATTAATGACGCAAAGGTACAGGTCTTAAAGTATATGGAGGACAAGGAAGAGGCCCTTGCTATGTCTATGTGGACCTCACTGCTGACATAGCTAAATTTTGTTGTTGTCGTCACTGTTGTTGTTATAGGTAGGCTCCATGCCCAATGTGGAGCCCAGTGTAGGGCCTGAACTCACAAATCTGAGAGCAAGACCTGAGCTGAGATCAAGAGTGGGGTGCTTACCCAGTTGAGCCACCCAGGTGCCCCATATATTTTGAATTCTCACTTAGAATTTGGATAAATATCATGATGCTTGACATTTCTACAAGCACCATAATTCTGTTTTTCTGAAAATCATTCATTAAAAAGTCTTGCCTTTGCCTCATAGTCAGCCTGTGAGTCTCCTTGTTAGCTTGATACTGCACGATGTATGGGGTCAGGGCCGGTCCCAGTTTGACATAGGCCCCTCTGTTACTGCCAACTTCATAGTAGTTGGAGGCAGAAAAGATTGTTAACACCTAAATCAAAACAGAGAGAGAGAGAAAAAAAAAAAACAGAGAGATAAAGGCATTCAGGTTCACTGAAAAACTTTTCACCATCAATCTGATAGGGCCCAACCCAATTTCAGGCATTGCTCAATTTCAGAGGCTATTCCTTGGCCTCACCTATGGATTGATTGATTGATTTATAAGATTTTCTTTATTTATTCACAAGAGACACAGAGATAGACGTAGAGACATAGGCACAGGGAGGAGAAGCAGGCTCCAGGCAGGAAGCCCGATGTAGGACTTGGTCCCAGGACCCAGAATCACGCCCTGAGCCGAAGGCAGGTACTCAACCACTGAGCCACCCAGATGTCCCAGATCTTTTCAATTTTTTAAAGTCATCAGTTCTAGTAAGGCAGGAGCTCAAGTAATAACAGCTTGAATTCTGATGGGACATCCACAACATGCTTTCTTCATAGTTTCATCTCAAGTACAATAGTAGGGGTCAGAGAAAACATTTCATTTGGATCAACTGAGAGGCAAGCAGGATCCAATAACTTGGGAAGGCCATTACAATTGGCAAGCCGGGGACAGCTCAGGTGGCTCAGCGGTTTAGCGCCGTCTTCTGCCCAGGGCCTGATCCCACATCGGGCTCCCTGCATGGGGCCTGTTTCTCCCTCTGCCTATGTCTCTGCCTCTTTGCCACTCTGTGTCTCTCATGAATAAATAAATAAAAATCTTAAAAAGAAAAAAAAAAAAAACAATTGGCAAACCAGTAATCAGAGCTGGTATGAGGCCTCAAAGCAGTTTCCCATGGAATACTCTGCCTCCTACGATGCCCTGTGAAGGTTTCCATTGTTAGTACATTGGGAAATGGTAGACACTGCATCTCTTCTTGGAGATTTATAAGGGATATAGGAAACTAAAAGTTCTCAGAAGTCCCACAGTAGAGAAACTTGAATTAACCAAACACTTCTTAGATTAGTTCATCTCACTTTTTTCCCCCCACATGGAAACCTGTTATTCTCCTGTAGAGTTGGTTTCCGCGGGACCGCTCTCATCCTAGTGGCACTGGGCTAGGCAAACATTGTAGGATTAAGATGCCCAAAGATCAGTTAGGATATTAAACATGTTCCTGAGATGACAAACAATCCTGAATCCCTGTCTGGGGCACAGTGCAGAAATCCTGTCACCCTGCAGTGTTGTTTGAAACATGTGGCAGCAAGCAATGTGACTTAAAGAATGGAGATGTGGCTGGGAAAACACTAAGCCATGTATTTCTGTCCGCGAGATGGGACAGTATCTGCCTTTTTGTTCTCTCGGGGTACATGCTGTGTGGTGGCAGCAAATTCTGAGGTTTAAAGAGGCTATGAAAGTCAAGGAGAAGGACCGAGCCACCTGGAGAGAGTGGGTAACACACACAAGCCACGGCTGGCTGTGGGCAACCAAGAGCCTGCGCTTGTCCCGACCTGGGGGTGACGGTGGACCGCTCCCGGGCACCACAGACACCGTGCCCACCTTGCGTCTGTGGCAGAACTCGTAGCCTTCAGGCTTGCACTCGTGGGAGCGGATCAGGAACTGCAGGTTGTATTTCTGTAGCAACTGTTCTGTTACATTAGGTCCAAAATAACAGCCTCCTCCTCGAACAGTATTGGCTTTGCAGCCCTCCTGGGCCATGGGATCGCTCCACAGTATATCGACCACCTGGAAAGACCAAGAGATGCTTTCTTTCCTAAACTCTAGAGAGAGATTCAGAGTCATTCCTATGAAAAGCGGAGGAGTAAAAGGCAGAGGAGGAGAGGAAGAAGAAGAGGCTACAAATATTTGGACGGAAATAAGTGAATCGTTTTCCCTGTGATCAATATTTGATAGATGCTCATATTTGAACCTCTCGGGTTCTAGAACTTTCTCTTACTCACAGGAGGAGCATGTGTATGTGCATATTGTTTGACAAGCCACTTTCTAGGAAATAAATCTTATGCGAAGGCCCCACATATAAACCAGATAAAAAGGGAGCTGCTTTGGTAGGAGCTTTGATCAGAGCCAGTAATCTTCAGTTAGCCCAATTCTCTGGGCTCCTGGACATGTGCCCCAGAAAGAAGGCAGAAGTCCTGGGACTGGCAATGTGATCTCTCATGCAGCATTCACAAGGCCCAGGAGTAGTCCTGGGAAGGTGCAATCAAATGCTTAATCTCTTAAAGTAATTTCAGCATTTTAAAAAGAATTTGCAGAAGAGCTGAATAATTTTTCTAGCAATTCAGGTTCTACCCTTTGGTTACTACTCAGGAAACACTGATGGCTAGTCTTATACACAACTTACATGAAATATTTGGGTGTATTTTGGTTGTTGACACCCAGTACTTTCTAAATGTACTTTTAAGGGGGAAAAATGCATTTGACTTGTAAACATCAGAACATTATTAATGAGTCACATTTTGCAAAAGGAGAGACTTGCATTTATTTTAGAATTTCCATTTTAAGTTGATGTTGGAGCCCAAATTGACAGACAGCTCAGCGAGAATGTAATGTAAACTCACCATCTAGCTCTCTGAGGTTTCCAGCCTCGGGGTCAGCTGTGACTCCTCTTTCTCACCACCCTCCATCCAATTAACCTGCAAGTTCTGCCAATTTTAGCTCTTACATAATTCTGAATTCTCTCCTTTCTTTATTGGATGAACCATAAAAAAACTGCCACTCTTACAGGTGACAAATGGTTGAATACCAGCAAGTTCACTTAGTGCCACTAACACCCCTGGCACACGCTTCCCACATGGATCTCCCATGTGGATTACAAGTCCTACCACCCCACTCTTGCCTGGGTGAAATGTGCCCTCCATTTGGCAGCCAGGGGCATATTTAGGTGAACACTGGGAGTGCCTACTCTGAATTCATTCTCCTTTTTCCTTCTTGGGAAGAGAACTCTGATGAGGTGTTTGGGGTGGCAGCATGCCTAGCTAAACACTTGCTTTCCCAGTCTCCCTTACAGCGAAGGGTGACTATGTGACACAGTTCTGAAGATTCTGGAGAAGCCTTTAGTTGCCTGGGAACAGAGGTCCCGGAAGCTGCTGACCTAACCCACTGGACCTTGAACTACAGGAGCCATCTTTCTGATACATTAAAAACAAAACATCAGGTAATAGCATCCAGTAACTCACGGCTTACCTTCCTACCCAATGAGGCTAGGTCACTAAGTGGGTGATTGCCCACCTGCCACAGCTCCCCATCCTCTATAAAACTCTAAAGTATTTGAGTTCTGAGGCAAATACTAATATCCTTCTGGGGTGTTCTAGCCCCAGGGGGAGAGGTGGAAAAAATACCCTGAATTTACAGAGGGAAGAGATTCCCTTTAGTCTTCAAAATCCTCTCCGGAAGACAGCCACATCGCAGGGAGCAGCACGGGGCCACAACTCACCTGCTTCCACTCCTCCTGAGTGGGCTGCAGGGGCTCCTCGGCTTCTGAGCCTGCTTCTGGCGTGAAGAGCGGGGGCTCCCCTCCGGCCCAGCTCTTGGGGAGGCCTGCCTGCTGCCGGCACCCGTCTAGCCCCAGGGCCACAGAGCTCTGTCCACGCGGGGCCAGCTCTAGGGCCTCGACTGGACGGCTGCAGGGGATGCTGGAGGAGCGGCTGGTTCGGTGCCCCCCGGGGGAGCCCAGGTGGAGGGGCCAAGTGGGCAGAGAGCAGCTGTGGGGCAGAAACCACGGGGCGGGTCTCTCTGTGTGGCTTGTCGCGGCCTTCTCTTTCGCAGCCTGCTTCCCCTTCTGCTTTCTCGTTTTGCACCGCAGGGTGGAAACGATCTAAAAAGTCCGGAGAAGATACAGATGCTGGGCTGACACCGGAGTTGGTTTCCTGAGTAGCCCCTCCAAGGCGAGCACCTGGGCTCTGGAGGATGCCTCTAGAAACCGTCAGAGCAGTTTGGTAACTGCTGTGATATTCAAGGACATGATCTGTTTTTGGGTTGCATTTCATTTTTTCCTTTCCTTCATATATATTGTATTTTTTATAAAAGTACTGATCTGTGACAAACTGGAAATTTATAAAACCTGATCTTCCACCACAGATAATTCGAGAGATACTAAGCTAGGCCACTGTTTCCTCTAGGAACCTGGTGAGTTTTAGACAAGGACGGGAAAGGGAACCTCTCGGGAAGGTAAGTCTGTATGGACTTTCCTGCTATACAACCAGGTATTAAAACAAAGGAGAAGAAATGCAGCTTGCAGTTGAAATGTTGGGATAGGAAACACCTGATGCTTTGCTGTGGGAGAGGCAGCACTTTGTGGCATCTTATAGGAAGTGCTATCTTACCTGTTGAGGAAGGCAGGGAGTGGAGGGGAGCACCTCTTTTCAGCCTGGATCTAATTGGAAAGAGACTCTTTTTTGCCAAAGAGACTGGGTATGGTCCCTGTCACCGACTCAGAGTCATCATGGTACTGGGACCCGGCTGACAGTGTAGTCACAAGCTGGAAGAATTCTGATCATGGGAAAGAGAGAAAATAAGGCCACAGAGCAGAGCTGTGGCATCCAGCAACCATTCCTGGTGTGCCTGAGTGCCACAGTGGAAACCGAGGGACACATTGTCAGGCTATCAATGACAGAGGTCTGGCTCACAACGGGAACTCAGTGCAAACACGTAATCAAAGAATGAGAACTTTCTGCAAATAGATATAAGGACTGTGATCCAAGAAAGCCATGTCCTCGGGTGGACTAGCCTAGGGCAAGGACAAAGGACACTCAGAGAGGGTCAGCAGAACCTGAACAATATTTTAAGAGGAATCCAGATTGAATACAACAGAACAGAGGTGTTCTCTAACTTTGGACAAGCACTAATGACTTCCTAGGCAGCTTAGCCCTGGGCATAGAGA
This sequence comes from Vulpes vulpes, assembly GCF_048418805.1. Taxonomy (NCBI): domain Eukaryota; kingdom Metazoa; phylum Chordata; class Mammalia; order Carnivora; family Canidae; genus Vulpes; species Vulpes vulpes. The sequence goes on along the minus strand of NW_027325780.1, from coordinate 4,510,758 downwards.
GTAAAAGGCCATCAAATGTGAATGGAGTCATAACCTCCTCCTTCTCTCCTTGCTGCAACTCAGATTGAGTGTCAGACTATCAGTCCCACCCCTTTCCACCCTCTGGTAACTTTATTTCAAGGATGTTATTTATCTGCCCCCAAAAGGCATCTCTAATTTTGATTTTTAAGGAGAATGACAGTGTTACTATGTATTGAGCCCTTTCTAAATAGTGCTACGCTGGGCACTTAGCATGAATTCATTGATTGACCCTCAGGTCACCGCTATAAGACTGCATCCTCATTTATGGTTTTACATGAATTCATTGATTAGTGCTCACACCCCTGTGAGATAGCATCCTCACTTATAGTACAGACGAGACACCTGAGACACAGAGGTACTAAAACGTTACCAGGACTGTATCCAGATATCTGACTCCAGAGCTCCTACTTTTGTGTTTCTCTCCCAAGTGATCCCTGGACTCTGTACAGATGGCTACATCTCCCCTCCCCAGAGCTTTGCAAACCAACTATTGGGAGGTTGGCTTTTTGCTAAGCTACAGAAAATAAACTGTTCTTTAGCATTCTTTCCCAAAGTTCCTACTTCTCCTGTATACATGAAATGTGATTCCTCCCATGAGATCATCTGCTTTATTGTGACTTGTTGTCTCTACCTCCAGACATAGATGCAGCAGAACAGAATATTTGAATTAAAAAAAAATGAGGTGCTGGACATTGTGCAGAATTGACAAAGGAAATACTTAGAGCTAGTTTTAGGTCCCGTGAGCCCCTCCTCCTCTGTTAAGAACATGAAAGGGTTGAGATTATGGAAAAGCAGAGAGGGAATTTATAATGAAGATTTTTGAAGGAAGCTGTTGAAAATGTTGCAGGTGCCCCCTCTCCCGCCTCTGCCAAGGGGTTATCCTTTTCCCCTTCCAACACTCAGTTTGTGGGTACAGGGACACATAACTGGTCTTTCAGTCACCAGAACACAAGGGGCCATCGCCAGACCTTGATAGGTAGGATTTGAATCCAGAAACCTTGGACTGAATGCAATTATTGGATGAGACCTGAGTGCTGACTCCATTGAGGAGGGATGGGCATGGCTCGCTATGTGGGAACCAGGATGCATGGAAATTTGGGGAGTAACAAAAACAGATCAAGACAGAATGTGGCATCTATCTACACTTCTGTCTAACATCTATCTACACTTCTTCCTTGGAAATAGAAACCCAGATTCTTATAGATACCACCTGGAATGAAGAATACACTCTCCAACCTGCCTTTCAGCCTAAATGTTAACAAATGATAAAATTTCGAACAGAAACATGAACAAAAACTTTGTGTACAACTTAATGTCCTTAAAGGGAAGAAACATGCCTTTCTTCTACTTTCTAATTTATGCTGCTAGAATGTGGTCATGATGGCTGGAACCCAAGTAGCCATGCTGGGCCATGATGCAGCCTGGGGGAGCAACAAGACAGCAGGAAACTGGGTCCCTGGTGACTTTGTGGTGTTACCCTACCAGCCCTGGACTGCTTGCTTCCTGTGTTTATTTACAGAAGGAAGGAATAATCATAAACCATTGTTATTGAAGTTTTCTGTCACTTCAGCCAAATGCAGTTAATACGATTTCTACTTGTTGAGTACAAATTTTGTAAAGCATGTGCATATGTATTTTCATTTAATCCTCACAACACCTAGGATATAGTCATTTATATTCCTATTGTATAGATTCAGAAACTGATGTTATAATAAATTACTTTTTCAAGGCAATATTCTATAGGTAGCAGAAACAGAATTTTTATCCATTTCTTTCCAACTTCATAGGCCATGGCATAATCACTCACCATAGCTACTCAAGGAAAAAAGAACATATTTCTATTCAATACCTGTGTGGCAGACCACCACTCCTCCAAATCTATTTTCCCCTTCTTCGTCATAGAAATGGGAACCCCAACTCTTGTGCTAGGCCTGCAGCCAACCAGAAAGAAGGCTGCATTTCCAGCCTCACTTATAGCAAGGTGTAATTCTGAACAACAGGATGAGAACAGAAGAGATGTATACAACTTCTTCACTGTGTCTTTAAAGGGCAGGAATATTCTTCCCCCCTTCCTTCCTCTATCCTACTGCTTGGAACACAGATGTGGTGGCAAGCCATCTTGGCTTACACAATGAGGGCATGGGAAACAGACCCCAAGGATGGCAGCATAAGAAGACTTGGTTCTTGGATAACCTAGTAAAACAAAGCTGCCATACTAGCCAAGTACTCCATGTTCTAAGATTCAAACCCAGATCTGTCTGATTCTAAAGCCATATTCTTTCATTTGTGTCTCATATAACACAGACTTACATGAATTAGAGTTGCTCAAAGCACACAGGCTTGTGTAGTAATGAGTTCTCTATCTTTGGAACTGCTGAGATGAATGTTTTCAAGGATGTTGTGGTAGGGATTCCTGGGTTTTGGAAGGGGCAGCTGGAGTACAGAAGCCATAGGACACCATTCAAGTACAAGAGTTTGTGATTAAAAGAAAATAGAATCTTTTTTCCCTAAAGTTTTACTTCCAAAGTGGAACAAAATAGAGACGTGTTAATACTGGAGTATAACGCATTCTGTGTCACTCACTTCTCCTGCTGGTTATTGTAAATCCCCTTAGGGAGGCACCATCTCTGGTTATCTCTGTATCCCCCCTACCATTTTCCTTGCACATAGTAAGCACTTTAAACATAGTTGTTGAGTTTAATTCTAAATTGATCTTCATCCTTCTATCTGCCAATAGCATCCTCCCTCCATGAAGTAGGTACTCAATACACATTTGTTAGTTTAACCGAGTTATTTGAGAAATAGAGGCTCTTCAGTTACCGTGATTGAGGAGTATTTACTAGAATTGTCCAGATCAGGGACAGCAAATAGATGGCTCTCACTGTCACTCCCCACTATCACATCCAGAACAAACACCACTAATGGATCACAGCACACTTGTGCCTTATGCTTGGACGTGGATTCTTAATCTTTCTCCTTTTAATGGTTTAATGGCTTCTCTTAACAGCCCTTATTAGTCACCTGGAGTCAGTGTGCAAGATGATATTTTATGCTGCCTGTGAAACTGGGTTAAATTATTATGAACTGGATTATTATTAACTGGGTTAAATTATAGTGAAATATATACCACTTCAGTAGTCAGTACCTTGTGCCTGTCTAGTTTAGCCAAAAGCTCCAGGTCAGTCATGTCTGATACTCCGCCATGAAGAATCAGGACTTTCTCATCAACCAGAGTAGCCAGAGGAAGCCAACAGAAAACATCCTGCAGTATTTTTAGTATTTTCTTGCCATGTGTCTAGAAAATGATATTTAGAAGATAATAAGTTTCAAATGACAATCATCTGAACTAAGAGAAACTTTTGCTTTTAAAGGCAGCATACCTTATATTTATGCATCACTTCCTTGGTAAAGCCATATCTAGATTTAAAAGGAAAAATAGATATTAAATTTGGTGACATTATGGTATAATTGAATTCTTATAAAAATTCATATTCTATATACATATACTTAAATATATGGAAGAGACTGAGGTATAATACTTACCAAAATGTTTACAATCATAGCATTCTGTTTGGTTTAAGAAATTATAGGATATTTTGATTTTCTTCCTTTTGCTTATCTGTATTTCTTACCTTTTGTATAGTGAGCCTTTATTGTTTAGATGATAAAGAGTATGGGTATTTGAAAAAAATTTAATGTTTTATTAGGAGTAGGATAATGTGTAAATTTTAAAGAAATATTTTAAATGTCATATATTGCATATTCTTTTATAAAACTGGAAAACTACTTTTAAAAGGCATTTAACAAATAATGAGCTCTGATGAAATAACTTTTTACAATGACAAGTAAATATCAAATACCCAAGCATGTTTTAGTTTGTTACCGTAAGTTCACCATATGGTCCTCATGGTTTCCTCGGTTAAGATGGAACTCTTTTGGGTAAACCAACATGAAGGCAAAAAGAATCATCAGGATCTCTACTGATTCCTTGCCTCGATCCACAAAGTCACCATTGAAGACATAGGCCCTCTCTGGTGACGGAAGGCCATTCTTCCCAACAAGAAGACGAGTCAAGAAGAGGAAACAAAGGAAGGGAATAGGAAATTGGGTCAACCAATGTGCATTTGACAGTTACATCAGATCATACATGAATTCTGTACTTTCTGGCTCTCCTCCAAATGTGAATTGTCAACAAAAGATGGAAGTATTTTTTATTGGTCTTATATTTCCTTTCTAGTCAGGCTGAGGTTATGACATGCTCATCAAAATAAGGACTTTATACAAAGCCAGAGTCTTGCCATGTGGTAGGTACAAAGGACACTGAACTTATGATCCAACAGCCAGTTTTAAGTCCTGGCCACAATATCTACCTTAAAAAAAAAAAAAGATTTATTCATTTGTTTGAGAGAGAGAGAGACAGCCCAACATAGGGCTCAATTCCATGACTCAGATATCATGACCTGAGCCAAAATCAAGAGTGGGATGCTCAACCGAGTCATCGAGGCACCCTTGGCCACAATATCTTTAGTAATAGCAAAAATAGCTGTCAGATTCCTCTGAATTAAATAAGACAAATTAGAAAACGCTTTGGGAAGCACAGTATATATAAAGTAATATTACATTAATAGAACATTCATGTATGTTGTTATATGCTCTACATTTTATAACTAGAAATGGATAGGAAAATAGCTTTTGGGCACTTTGCTAATCATCAATTTTCTTTATTTGTAAAAAAGAAAAGTACTAAATAATGATTCCTTGTCTTTATTTTAAAATAGTTTACAATAAAAAATAAATAAATAAATAAATAAAACAGTTTACAAAAATATACTAAAATGTAACGCAGTGCTGGCTTTTATATAATGTACTTGCTACAAGGTATTATTTAAACTTTAAAATAATATTTTAAAAATCCAAGCATACTTAAGCATTTGTTTATAGATTCTATATTTGAACTTCCAGAATAAGTCTCAGAGCAAGACAGGATCTTAAGCACTCATACCTTATGAAATATAAATATTAAGTCATCCAACTGGCCGTGCAAGTCTCCTAATAGAGACAGAAAAAGAATATCAGTTTCTATTGGTTCTTGTCATTGTGTCTCATTTTTACTATGAAAAGGAAGACACCCAGAAAAATCTGACAAAGTGATGGTTACTCATTTTTCCATATGTAAGAGAGGGATAAATATTAATTTCCCTTGTTGCAGAGATAGTTAATATTGAAAGCAGGAAATACGATCTTTTCTACAAGATTATCATGAATAGTAAATGAAGTAAAGAACAGGACGGAATACTGCAGGGTTGCCAACTCAAATGGGAGCTGGAGTGATTTCTGCTCTATCCACGGCAGGAAGACGATATTCACATGTGGGCCATATTCTGAGATTTTTCAAGAGATGTTGGAAATCTGGATTTTAATATGAAATCCTCTGATTTTCAAAAACTGGAAATTAATTTGAAAAATTTAAGAACATTTCAGGGCAAATAAGACCTATCTGCAGGTTGCAAGCAGTCCTCAGGGTGCCAGTTTATTTACAATCCCGGGTGTATTGCAGGCTGTATTCCCTAAGATGTGGGACATCAGTCTGTAATAGATGTTTAAACGTCTCTGAAAACGTAAGGATATGGAAAGAATCATGACTGACAGGATTTCTCTCTGGGAAAAGACTATATGTGGGTGGAAGGAAGAGTTTGCTAGGGCTTGCTCAAGTAACAAGAAATAAGCTGTCTTCTGACAAGGGAGATCTGGCTAATTGCAGGGATTTTGTTTTGAATGGAGAGCGTGAGTTAGGGGCCAAATGTGAATTGCTTGGGGAAATAAGGCAGAAGCTGGGCCCTCTTGGCCCATAGCCCTTCGTTGCACTGCAGCTGCCTCAGTAAACGTGGAGTGAATCCGTGAGTACTCTCAGGGTGCATGCATCTCCCACCAGCCTGCCTCTTCCCCATCACAGGGGCTTTCTTGCTTGTGTCTAGCATATGAAGCCATTCTGTCCGGTGCTTACCACACACAGTGATCTCCTCGCTGTAACAGGTGGAGACCCGGTTGATGTTTGGCAGTTGTACCAGGTGTTTCCTGGTTTCATGCAAAAGATTCAAGACATAGCGAGCATGGAGCTGCTACTAGGAGGAAGCAGAGGGAGGGACAAAATGACACTGATACTCATGCAGCAAACTGGGCCTCACCTTTACTGTGTAATGACTCCAATCACCCGAGACCCCAAGAGTGACCCTAGTAAATCAACTCTGGGACCCTCTGCATGGATCCTCTCTTTTTCCCCTATCTTCTGCTCTTGTTTCTGCTTTTCATCATCCCCAAATACTGAACTAATTACCTCTTTACTACCAATTGAATGAGAGCATCCCATGCCTTCAGCTTGGGAGAAATGCAGGCTTATCTCAGTGAGGTGTGAGTAAGTGCATGCGCATTGATGCTACTGAGTGATCCTGACATCACGGAGAATACCATCCCAACTCCTCCTGCAACAAATTACCTTCAAATGAAGGAAAGAAAGGGCTGGAACCTGGCATAGAACCAGAATCTGACCACTTCTCACCACCTCTACCTCTACCACGGGGGTTTCAAGCCACTATCACCTTTTGCCTGGTTTGTGGGAAAACCCTGACTGGTCTCCCTGCTTCAGCCCTTGCTCCCCACACTCTATTCAGAAAACAGAATGATGATTTTAAAAATCAAGCCAAGTTATATCATTCCTCTGCCCAATGTCTTCTCATCTCTTTGAGAAACATAAAAGCCCACCCACTCTCCTGCCTCCATTCCTTAACTCTCTTCCCCAAGCCTCTCCTCACCAGGTGGCCTTCCTGAGGTCCCCAAGCCATCCAGGCAGGGTCCTACCTCACAGCCTTTCCATTTGTTCCTTCTGCCTGGAACATTTTTCTGGAGGCATCCACAAGGTACATTTCCTTACCTTTTCCATGGTGCCTTCTGAGACTGCAGCCATCTCTCCTACCTAGAACTTAGTACATTGTTTTCCATAGCTCTAATTTCTGTCTAATATATTACAGAATCTACTTATTTGTTGTTCTTTCTGATCTATTGTGTGTCTCCCTGCTAGAATGTCAGCCCTGTGAGGGCAGGGATTTCTGCCTTGCTCATTGCTGTATCCCCAGGCCCAGAACAGTGTCAAAACATAGTAGTGCTCACTAATTACCTGTGGGATGAATGAACAAGGAAAGATGACATAAATTAGGAGGAGAAGTTTTCAGTACACAAAACCTGGTTTATTGACTTGTACAAAGTCCTGGTTAAGCGAATAGGACATGGAATCTATCTAGTACATCCATATAGATACTAACACCCTAAATCCAGAGCTCTTCCTTTTGTGTTAGGTCTGGTCTCTCTCTACCTACTACATGGCATTGGTGGGGGCCCAGGTTCCCCAGAGCAAGCTTACTTGTTTCAGTCTGAAAGCTTCCACCAGGGCAGTTGCGTGGTCAGGAAGGAGTGGGAAGGAGAGGTGTGGCCCCGTGTAATTGTCTGGTACCTCTATAGATTCATAGTCACTGCCTTTCTCCATCTCAGAGTCCTGGAGGAATCTCTCTGTGGTGAATTTGCAGTTCAGGAAGTCCCCTGGTCAGGATAGAAAGGTTCGGACAGCTTATCATCAGATGTGCAGTCAATTGGCAATACAAAACTGTCTTTCCCTGGACCATACTTGCAGTGGGGTGGGCCAGTCTGGCATCAGCTCCAACACCAGGGAAGAGAAAGGGAAGGGAAAGTGACAACAGATTAAGGTGGGCACAGGGTGCCTGGGTGGAAAAGGAAAAGCCTTGACAAGGAAGAAAAAAAAAAAAAAGCTTACAGGTATTTGTGGTATACTCAGTGAGTGTGGCACCCTGCCTTTGGCTCAGGTCATGATCCAGGGTCCTGGGATGGAGCCCTGTGTTGGGCTCCCTGCTCAGCGGGGAGTCTGCTTCTCCCTCTGCCTCTGCTTTTCACCCTTGCTCACACACTCTCTCTCTCTCTCTCATTCTGCTCCCTCTCAAATAAATAAATAAGGTGGGCAGGAGGAAAAGGTTAAGCTTTAATGTCAATTTCATTTTACTTTTATTTTAAAATATTGAGATTTGTTAGACCTAGAAAGAATAGAAATTGAGGAGCCGAGGCTTATAAGCAGAAGGAAAAGGAAAAGCCTTGACAGGAAGAAAAAAAAAAAAAAAGCTTACAGGTGTTTGTGGTATACTCAGTGAGTGTGGCAGAAGCCATTAGACCTTTCAGGGCCCTTCAAGCAAGGGCCAACCACCAGCTTCTGCATCACTGGCCTGGGAACTTCTTTCCTAGGCTCACAGGGGTCCTCAGCAGGCCTGAAATGTTGTGGAATCAACAGCCTTTCCGATCCACCCCTCCCAGCAGCCTTCAACCAATGAGCCTCAGGACATGACATATGAAGACTCTAGTTCTCTCTGCCTTCAGGTGGGATCATTCCAAGGCATGGGATGTTGCACCATTTCCCAGGCACACCAACCTGCTGGCTTAGTAGCACATCCCCACCCCCTTTATTGGCTGCCTTCCTTTCCCTGAATTCCGTCCCCACCCCGTCCCCACCCCCATTATGTCCTGTATGGCAGCTCATACTCACTCTCATGGTTGCTGTTGGGGGTAAAGTGATCCACAAGGTAGCTGAAGAAATCATGGAGCTGCAGGAGAACCAAAGACTCCGCTTCAGAGATGAGTGCAAACAGAACCGGGAGGGTCCAAATCAGCCGCACCCTCTGGGCAACTGAGCCTTGCTGCCCGCGAGCTAGAAGGCAGAGCACAAGGTGACTCTGTCCCACATCCCACCGCACCTTGACCTGGTCCTGCTGCCCAGCATACTCGATAGACTGGAAGATGCGCCAGGTGCAGTGCCGCCTCATCTCCAGGCGTGCCATGTAGCGCCGGTACCATCTCTGGATCAGGGCTGCTGCCTTGAAGGCTGTGAAATGGGTGGAGATGCGAGCCAGTAAGTTGGGACCCCCTGGGCTGGGAGGGGGTGAAGGGCACCTCTCCTATGGTAACGCAGGGACAAGACAGTGGAGAGAAGTACTACCCATTTCTGCTGGTGGGAAGGATTTGCCTTACCACTGGCTGGGGTGCTGGTTTCCCCGTTCCCATCTCCCACCCCATCTTCTTTCTTACCTAGTACTTATACTAATATCACTGGAGGTTTACTGGAATTCCTACTTTTTGCTGAAAATACTGTGTGTGCAGGTGGAAAGGCTGGATTGCCAGGATTCTTAAGAAACATAACCTGAAGAGGTTGCAAGCATGAGGCATCCCTGCAGAGTGGATAACGCAGGGGTAGAAAGTGGGGAAGACATTTTGACATAACAATAGACTGGATAGCAGGAGTCCTGGGTTCTAGGCCTGGAAATGCCCTCATCAGCTCTGTGGCCTCACGTGGATTTTACCTTCCTGGGCCTCGGTGTTCCCATCCCGAAAGGGGGATGGACTAGATGACTGGGGAAAACAAACAATAGACAAACACGCTAATTCTGCATGCAATGTCAGGTGGTAGTAAATGCTTATGGGGCTCTGCACTTGCTTTCTTCGTACTTGTCACAGCCCTGTGGGCTTTAAGTGTCCCCATCATGATATCTGGGTGAGCACACTGACTATCAAATCTGCAGGCAGGCTTTGGGCTTCTCCCTTTGCCAGGACCTGTGCTGGGTGACCGCGTCCACAGGGTGGCACGATGAGGTTTACTTCTTTCTATGAGCTTTAGGACCTGTGGTCATGTACTGCTGCTATAGAAAAGAACAGCTGTTCACATAAATAACTAGATTCTTAAGCTTCTGGGCCTGAACGTACCACTGGTGATGAATGGAGTATTTGTGGATAAAGCGAGATTAAAAAGAAAACCCTACAGGTTAATTCAGGTCAACCTCATGAAGAGTAGACAGACTGATTTAATATAGTTAGCCTGCATTAGAGAGCTAACAGAATTCTGCTGATTTCTCTAAGAAGAATGTCAATGGGAGAGTGGGGGGAGGAGAACCAGGGAGGATCTTAAACAAAGCTGAATGTGATTTCCTCTGACAAAGAATGTCACACGGTAGCTATTACTCAAAGGCACTTACCCAACACTAAGGGTTGAAGCTGAAGCTCTACCAACTGACTTCTGTAAATCCATGTTCAGAATGGTGAGCAGACTTTCTAGAAACTTATGGGAAGCACAGATACCTGGACCTTGCCTTAGAAACCACAGCTTTAGACTCTCTACAAGGAGTCCAGGGACCTTCAAGGATGACAAACAACACACACGACTCATGTGCACCCAAGTGGAAGCAATACTGAGGAGTACCGGGGCCACCAAGGTTCTGTGAAAAATGTTGTTTGCTAACACCTTTCTTCAACATTTAAAGGAAAGGGCTGCCAACTAGGCATATTTATATCCTCAGTCTTGCTTGACTGGCTTTGGCAGGGACAGCAGGCAGTGCCTCCTCACCTGTTTCTCCCACCTAGTCCTGTCAGGGGTCTGAGTTACCCTTAACTAAGATAAAGGCTGTGAGGTGCAGGATGGTCTAAGACCTTCTACTCCTGCCTTCCCAACAGCGCAATATAACACACTTGGGCTCCTCTTGCTCCAGCTTTCCCACCCCCCCCTTTTTTTAAGGAGGCTCCACGCTCAATGTGGGGCTCAAACTCATGACCCTGAGATCAAAAGTCACATGCTCCACTGACTGAGCCAGCCAGGCACCTCTAGAACATGCAACTCTTGATTTCAGGGTTGTGAGTTTGAGTTCCATGTTGGGTGTTGAGATTACTTAAAAAAGAAAATCTTTCAGAGCATCTGGGTGGTTCCGTTGGTTAAGCATCTGCCTTTGGCTCAGGTCATGATCTCAGGGTCCTGGGATCAAGCCCCCGCATCGGGCCCCCTGCTCACCAGGGATCTGCTTCTCCCTTTCCTCCTACTCCTCCCCCTTGCTCATGTACATGCTCTCAAATAAATAAAATCTTAAAAAAAAGAACAAGAGCATCCAGCCCCAGCTACCCAGAGGATTATAGACAAACCACCCAGCTGGTCCCTTTGCAAATTCCAGACCCACAAAATCACAAGCAGATAAAATGGTTGTTTTAAGCCACTAAGTTTTGGGATAGTTATGCAGCAATACATCTTTAGAAGAGGAATTATAAAAATGCTTTTCAAAGTCATAAAATAAACTTAAAGCAAAATGAATAATTGATCTCCAAAGATGAAAAGCAAAAGTTTAGGGGCGCCTGGGTGGTTCAGTCAGTTAATCATCCAGCTCTTGATTTTGGCTCAGCTAATAGTCTCAGAGTGGTGAGAAAGAGCCCTGGGTTTGGCTCCACGCTAAGCATTAAGCCTGCTTAAGGTCCTCTCTCTCCCTCTCCCTTTTCCCCTCCCCTACAATTCACACATGCTCTCTCTCTCTCTCAAAAAAAAAGCGCAGAAGTTAAATAAGTAAATCTAACCTTATTTAAGTTAGAAACACAGAATGGAGTTATTTCAAATGCCTTGAGAATTCAGTAATTTGTACATCCCTAGTGGATATATCCAAAGGACAAAAAGACGGGGTACTTGAGTGGCTAGTGGTTGAGTGTTTACCTTTGACTCAGGTTATGATCCCAGGGTCCTGGGATTGAGTTCCGCATCAGGCTCCCCACAGGGAGCCTGCTTCTCCCTCTGCCTATGTCTTTTGTGAATAAATGAGTAAAATCTTAAAAACAAAGGACAAAAAGAACTACAAAGAAATCTTAAAGAATTTTCAGTCATCACATTGTTTATAATAGTATTGTTACTATTCTGAAACTGTTATTTATGGTGGGACAGAGTAAATAATACTATTTTAATGTCATTAGGGAAAAAAGATTTTTAATAAAGAGATATATATAAGTATAATATCAAGGCTGTTAAGTAAAAATATTGTGTTCCTCAATATAAATTGGTTATGGTGGGTTTTTCTCTAAGCAATACTTATTTTCCAGATCTGCTCACTGGAAAGGTATAGAATGATGTAGGCCAACCAGGAAGCAATGAATACCCCGCACCCTAAAGAGAGGGTACCCTAAAGAAGTACCCTCTCTGGAGCCAAAAATGTGCAAGATGACCCTGGGACATATTGCCAAGCTAGAAAAAAAGGAAGCCACAAACTTCCAGTGATGCTGAAGCCCATATAAACAAGGTGTTGTCACTATTCCCCCTGCTTTCCTCCTATAACTTTGGCTGCCTCTCCTGAGCCTCCTTTGCTGACTCATCCTCTTCTACCTGGTGCTTAAGCCCCGGGATCCTTCATGATTCTGTCCTAGGCCCTAGACTCTGATCTGCCTTTACTTTCCCTCTAGGGCACTTCAGGGACCCCCATGGCCTCAACCACTACATAACATTCTGATGCCTTTCAGTGCATATCTCTCCAGCCCAACCTCACCTCCAGAATCCAGATGTGAATATGTAACTGCCTTCTCAGTATTTCTACCTGCGTGTCTCACGGACACCCCAACCCTAACTTGTATAAACCCTTCATCTTCCCTCTAGTCAAAGTTGATTCTCCTCCACTATATTTATGTCAGTAATTGGTATAATTGCCTACCCAGTTTTGCTAGCCAGAAAACTGGAAATCATTCTTGATCCTTCTCCCTCAACCCATACATCTACTCAGTTGGATCCTGTCAATTCGACCTCCTGAATACTGTTGAAATTCACCCTCTTCTCTCCATCTTTGCTGCCAACAACTCTGACCAAAGTATCATCATCTCTTGCTTAGATGACTTTAGTGGCTTCTGGGCTGTTCCTTCTTCTACTCTTACTCCCTCCAATCCCTTCTCGACAGAACTCTGAGATCTTTTGAATGTGCATATCTTACTATTAACTCCCTATTTTGAATTCTTCAATTGTTCTTCATGTCTTTAGGATAAAGTTTAAAATCCTATAGACCCTGAGTGATCTGGGCTCTGCCTACCTTGGCAGCCACATGTCACGCCATCCTCCCTCTTGTTCAATTCAGACCATTCAGTTCCTTGAATATGACTCTCTTCTTTATATATATATATATATATATATATATATATATATATATATATACACACACACATATATATATACTAAATCCTCTACCTGAAAAGCTCTTTCATCTGCTTTTTGCCAATTTTATTTCATTTATTTGTGCATGAACAATTTGGGATAACCCATAGTGGACAACATAGACTCCTCAGGACACTTTAACTTGGTCAAATATAGTTCACCAGCTTCTAAGATATTCAGCTGACATTCTGGTGGTCTCATCATAAGGAGGAGAAACTGAGTTTCAAGAACTGTCTGAGGAGAAATATAATGGTTTCTTTCTATTCTGAGAAGCCCCTCCCTATAAAATGTAGGCTTTGGGATACCTACGGATAATCTGGGAGTTAGGAAACACGTACCTTTCTCTGCATTCTGGAAAGCAAAGTGATGTTGGGCTGAGGTACCACTTCCCATAGTGTACGTACAAGATTTCTGTAGGACACAGATAGCAGGTCAGAAGGAGAGCAAATTGTTTGCTGATAAAAGGAAGAGGGAATCTGAAATAAGATAATCCAGGCAGAGTATTGTTAGTTCAGGTAGACTAAGTTATCTATGGACCTTGTCACCCACATCATAAAAACTGTGAGACTATCATCTGAGAGCACTTTCCCCACCTCTTCAGTGTCAGTGCATGGAAATTCCCTTCATTTGTCATCTCCTATCTTTCCCATGTTTCCAGCCTTCTTACTAGCTTTTTCCTTTTGAGTCTAGAAACGTCCTGAAGTCTCTTCTCTTATAATCTCAAAGCTATTGATCACAATCATCATTCTTTGACTCCCATATCCCTCTAGTTATAAGCCAGTCTCTTTTCTTCTCATATTTCTGAGTAGACTACATATTTTCTCCTTAATTCCTCTTAAAACCACTTTTATGGTTTTAAGATACCTTCATCTTTTCAGTCCTTACCTTGCCCAAACAGCAAAACCATCTGTCTCTGCAAGCCCCACCTTGATAAAAATTCTACTCCTTGGGTTTCCATGATGCTGGACTCCCTTGCATTTGTTCTATCTCTCTATCTCTCTTCTTGAGCTCACTTTTTTCTATCCTTTAAATGTCCATTTTGGTTTGTACTCTAGACTCAAATGTCAGGTCTCCTCACTCTGAACATGGTCCCCAGATGACTGAATCAATTCATACTCAACTATCGCTTCCCACTTCTCAAATCTATATCTTCATCCCAGATTATCCATATACGTCAGCCCCATATACCCAGCTTTCTGTTAAACTTTCACTGGGGTGCCTTAGACTCCATGTACCACAAGCAGAACTCAGCTCTCTAAAATCTTACTCCTCCAGCCTCATCTCTCTTTTCTTTCTTCAAACTCTGCTCTTTGACCACAATGGCCTATGTGTTTTGTTCTGACATGGAATATTCTTATCCCATGCCTCTTGGCTAACTTAGCTAACTTTACTCATTCCTTAAAGCTCACTTTGGGCATCACCTTAGGGAAGCCAGTTTGACAGGTCTCTCCTGTGAGGTCCTGAATATCCTATTCACATCTCCATCACTGCAATAATGTATTATAGTTTCCTATTTTGTGTCTCTCTACCATTAGACTATCAGTTCCTTGACAGCAAAGACTGTATGTGAGCAAATTCATCATATCTCTAGAAGGTACCATGGGCCTGACATGTGGCAGGGATTCAAGCAATATTAATTGAATAAACTTTTTATTTATTTTTACCATATTAATAAATATTAATAATATTTAATTAATTAATAATATTAATTAATAAATAAATTGCCACATTTATTTTTACACAACAAAGAACAATCTTTTTCTAGACCTTTTTCAGGAAGCAATGTGAGATGTACTGACTTAATGTTGAGAATGGATTCCACTTCCATATTTTTCTCCTCCTTCACATCTACTGCACTTTACTTCCTCTACTTTTAAAGGTTATTGTATTAGTGATTATCTTTTCCCTTGCAAATCAAAGAAAAGTCACAACTTGCTTATGTTGTTTAGCTTATTTTGACTAAATAATCAAAAGAAAAAATACTATGATCTCTTTTGTGTGTGTGCAAAATGATTTCCAGATGTAAGAGATATCATAAAACTAGAACCTGAGTATGGGTCAAAATGAGCAGCCTTCATTACCAAATCAAACCAAATTTTTCTGGATACCTGAACAGTTTTAGAGCTGAAAGGGTCATCAGCAATGATTGAGTCCACCAAATCACTTACAATTTGTTTTGATAATCAGTAACTTGCCTATAGAGACCACTGTGTACTAAAGTGTTTGGGTTTTGGAAGTACACAGATGCAGGTGAGAATTTCAGCTCAGCTTTTCACTAGATGTTGGTCACTTAACCTCCCATAAACTCAGTTTTATCATATCTATAAATATTTGAGAATAATAAATAATGTATTTAAAGTGTTCTTAGTATCTGGTGGAATCTCAATATATGTTGACAGATTGGATCTGAGATACTTATTTTAAAATATAGATAATCAAAAACATGTCCCTGGCTCAAATTTAGGAGGCAGTAAAAGACATACTATCTTAATACAGCATTGTTATATACTGAATGCATCCCCCATAAGTTCACAAATTGAAGTCCCAACTCCCAATGTGATGGTATTTGGAGGTGGGGATTTGGGGAGGTAATTAGGTTTAGGTAAGGTCATGACGGTGGTGACCACATGATGGGATTAGTGTCCTTATAAGAAGAAGAGAGACTAGATCTCTCTTTCTCTCTCTCTCTCTCCCCCCTTTCTCTTTTTCTCCCCTCCCCCCGCCCCCCCTCCCCCACAATGTGAGCAAGGATGTGGCCATCTGCAAGCCAAGAAGGCACTCAATATACAAATCAAATCTGCTGGCATCTTGATCCTGAACTACTCAGTTTCCAGAACTGTGAGAAATAAATACATATTGGTTAAGACACCCACCTGTAGTATTTTGTTATGGCAGCCCTAGCTGACCAAGTCAAGCATAAACTATCCCATAAATGGGATAGATATTGATTATTTCTGGGTCAAAGACTGTAATAGTAAGTAAGTCCATTTTTGCCCTTTGGGACCTTATTTCTTATAAGTTTATAAATCTGAAAATGGTTGCACAATAAGGCAAACTTGTTTGTCACCTACCCTACAAAAAAGATGTAGAGACAGAAATATGATACTGCCATAAAATGAGAAAGGAGTAACTATCATGAGTCAATAAACTATTTAAAACAACCTGTAGTAATGAAAGAAATGAAGGCTCTCCTCAGGGAGCACATCCAGTTGTAATGAACTCTGGTCATTAAGGACAAAAAGTATGTGCCTTCATATATTGTGGAAGGGGACAGGGAGCACCCAGACATCAGGATGGTGAATGGATAGTGATAACTCCATTACAGGGTTGTCACAAGGGTGAGATGAGGTTATATATGAAGGTACTTTGCAAATGTTTGTCTCTGTCATGAAAATTATAGATGAGGAAACTTTTTAAATGATACTCTCAGAAATCTTTTAAAATATCTCTCTCCCTAGGGGCACCTGCGTGGTTTAGTCAGTTAAGCAGCCAGCTTTTGATTTCTGCACAGGTCATGATCTTAGGGATATGAGATCGAGCCCCACATGAAGGCTTGAGTGGGGCTCTGTGCTCAGCAGGGAGTCTGCTCAGGATTCCTTCTCTCTCCCTCTGCCACCACCCCTCGCTCATGCTCTCTCAATAAATAAAATCTTTTAAAAAAACTCTCTCTCCAAAATCATAGCCACTTTAAATATTTTATCAGTACAGATATAGAAAACACATCATGGTACATCAAAAGTAGGATGGAACAGTATTCAGCCAGGACAAAGAACAAGGCAAGTCTAAATGTGACGGTATGAAAATATCCCTAAGATATATCATTACATGAAGAAAAGCAAATTGCTGAACAATATGCTTCCTATGATCTCATCATCTCTATAAAAAACATATCAGTAAATGTATAATCAAATAACATACACCAAACTATTAATAGTGATTTTTTCCTGGGGAATGGGCTTATGAGAAATTTTAATTTTTAACATATATAGCTTTATTATAACTTTGTTAATTAAAAATCAATAAATCATATTTCCCCAACATTTTTTGAGGTAAGGAAATTAGAAAGTGACTCTGATTAAATAGGTATCACATATGGCTTCCTTAATAGAAGAAAGTGATATCATCTACAGATCTGTAAAGAACACTCTAGAAATCACTACGAGAAAGGAATGGAAAGGAGAACTAAAATAATTCTTGGGGAAAAAGTGAAAGCTTTGTAAAACCAAACAGAAAATGAGTTGATGTAGCCTCAGATTGTTGAATCGACACCTTTTAGTAATGACTAACTGCTTTTCCTGCTGGTGATCCCCCAGCTGAGCCATCTACTCAGGTAAATAGCACATCTATACTACCTATCTGAGACCACTGTCCTTCTAGAATTTGATTTAGCATCACCAATATCTGATGTTATCATTTTAAAAAAGGGTTGGAGGGCAACTGTGTTGCTCAGTCAGCTAAGCGCTGGACTCTTGGTTTTGGCTCAGGTTATGATCTCATGGTCTTGGGAAAGAGCCCGGCATTGGCTCTGTGCTGAGTGCAGAGTCTGCTCTGGATTCTCTTTCCCTCCCCCTCTGCTTGTGCACTGTCTTGCTCTCTCTCAAATAAATAAAATCTTTCAAAAAAAAATGTTGGCAATTATTTATCTTCCCACTGAGTGAACCTCAAAACACACATAGCAAAGACCCTCCCTGGGTGAGTTGATAACAGGGGCTTTCTCTGACCTCTGTCCTCAAACCAAACCTGGATTTATTTCCTGTGTAAGAACATATGTTTGTTGCCCTCATTTCTGTACTTTAGGCTAGAAAGAAAGTTCTTACCTTCTTTGGTATTCTTTATTATGAAACGCAAGGAGGCAGGAGCCTCTTTAACACACAGGTGTGACCTCCATCCTGTCTTTGGAGTTGGCTGAGGGATCCTTGGCTGATGCAGTTTCTTCCAGACCTAGGGATCTGGTAAAGAAGGCCCAGGCTCAAGCTGGCATACCGTCTTCCAGAAACGCAGTAAGGACATCCACAGCTGTGGCCACGCACTCAGGGCTCCCCGCCTCACAGCAATAGGCACCTCATGAACTCAATCAGATCAAGCCTTTCGAGGAGGATTTGAAAGGGGAGATTGCATAGTCAGGATGTCTCCCTCACACCTGGGCCTGATTCCTGAAGACAGTTTCTCCCCAGCACTCTCCTGCCCTAGCCCCAGAACTAAGCCTCTTACCCCCCAGATTAGGAGGCTGTGTTTCTCAAGACACGTCTATGCAGCCTGAGCTCCTTAAGCCAGAAATAGAAGAGTGCTGACAACACAGGGCATGGGGCTCAGAGCTGCCGGGCACCGGGGGCCCTCCCTGCAGTTCCCCAGGACCCCAGGCACTCTTTCTTCTGGCTGGCTTTTCTCTGTTCACAAAAGTGATGGAACATCTTGCCTTTTCTTGTTTACTTTTCTTAGGACATAACGCAAAATATTAAAATATTAATCACTATTCCCAGACAGCTTACTTTTTCAATTAATCTAAGATGCTTATGTGTATGCTGGTAGGTACCATTTCCTGTGCCATGGGAATCTGCAAAGAAATTTATACTTTATTTGCATCTATTTAGTAGGTTAAGCTTGTTATTGTTATTCGAATCCTCTTTATCCTTATGTATTCTTCCCCGTTTCAAAGATATCTATAAGTACAGATTTAGCAATTTATTCCTGGATTTCTGAACCTTTGCATTAGGTTTTGTAGTTCTGTGTTAAACATATGTTGAGTTACATAAAGTTGCCATTATATAATTGTATATTTATAATACATGAAAGCTTATGTATGTTTTTTTTGGTAGAAATTTTATCAAAATAAAATATTATTCTGCCAAAATCCATTTTGGCTTGAATTCTCTTTTGTCTGATACTGACATTTTCACATTGACTCACTTTTATTAGTGGTTGACTGCTAACATCCCCCCCCCCCTCATTCTCTAAAAGTTAAAAGACTGATGCAATCCTGTATTATTGACAGTATGAGAAAAGGAGCTTTTCCTACACTACTAATGGGAATGTAAATTGTTTCACTTTGTCAGAATTAGTTGAGATTAAATTTTAATTGTGATTTATTAAATTATGTATTTTTTAGCTGAAAAACATGACATTCTTTAAAAATATTTTTATTTGAATATAGTTGTACACAGGTGTACAACATAGTGATTCAACAACTCTGTATGTTATGCTGTGCTCACAAGGGTAGCTACCATCTGTCACCATACAACGCTATTATGACAGGGGCACCTGGGGGGCTCAGTAGTTGAGTATCTGCCTTTGGCTCAGGGCGTGACCCCGGGGTCCTGGGATCGAGTTCCGCACTGGGCTCCCTACGGGGAGCCTGCTTCTCCCTCTGCCTGTGTCTGTCTCTCTCTGTTTTTCATATTTATGAAAAAATAAATATGCCACCTGCGTGCCCCGAGTCCCCCTGCATGTGGCCTATGCTGTGGGTGAGGATGACTTGATGCCCATGTACCACGGCAATGAGGTCACTCCAGCAGAGGCTGCCCAGGCCCCGGAGGTGACCTATGAGGCAGACAAGGGCTCCATGTGGACACTGCTGCTCACCAACTTGGATGGACACTTGCTGGAGCCAGATGCTGACTACGTCCACTGGCTGGTAACCAGCATCCCAGGCAACAGTGTGGCTGAAGGACAGGAGACTTGTCCCTACATGCCCCCTTTCCCTGCCTGAGGTTCCGGCTTCCACTGCTTTGCCTTGCTGCTCTTTAAGCAGGATAAGCCAGTTGACTTCTCCGAGGACACCCGGCGCTCACCCTGCTACCAGCTGGCCCGGCGGAACTTCCGCACTTTTGATTTCTACAAGAAGCACCAGGAAGCCATGACACCAGCTAGGCTGGCCTTTTTCCAGTGTCGCTGGGATGATTCAGTGACCCACATCTTCCACCAACTTCTGGACATGCAGGAGACCGTGTTTGAGTTTGTGCGGCCACCCTCTTACCACCCAAACAGAAGCGCTTCCCCCACCGGCAGCCCCTGCGCTACCTGGACCGGTATAGGGACAGTCACGAACCCACCTGCGGCATCTATTGAGTGGCCAGAGTGCCACCCACCTCAAAGTGGACTGAGCCTCTCAGGCTCCACCAGCAGGAACAATAAAGACCACTCCACTGGGCCACGCTCTGGGCTCTAGCCCTGCCTGAGGCAGCCCCTTTGTGGCCTTCTCAGGCCCAGGCTTTGGAAATGAAGAGAGCTCTCTGAGGATAGTGGCAGAGATGGGACATGTGAATAAAGATGATTTTTTTTCAAATAAATAAATAAATAAGTAAATAAGTAAATAAAATAAAATAAAATCTTAAAAAAATATATCACTGACTATATTCCCTATAATGTGGCTTTTCTTCTCGTGACTTATTCATTCCACTACTAGAAACTTGTATCTCCTACCCCTCTTCACTCACTTTGTCCATCTGCCCACCCCCTTCCTCTCTAGCAACCATCCGTTTGTTCTCAATATTTATAAGTCTGATTATGTTTACTCATTTTGTTTTTTATGTATGAGTGAAATTATATGGTATTTGTTTTTCTCAATATAACTTATTTCATTTAGTATAATACCCTCTGGGTCCATCTAATGTTGTCTCAAATGGCACAATCACATCTTTTTATGGCTGTATAATATTCCATCAAATATATATACTGTATCTTCCTTACCCATTCATCTATCCATAGATACTTAGGTTGCTCCTTTATCTTGGCTATTGTCGATAATGCTGCAACAAATACAGGAGTGAATATATCTTTTCAAATTAGTGTTTTCATTTTCTTTTGGGTTAATACCCAATAGTGGAATTATTGGTATTTCTATTTTCAACCTTTTGAGGAATCTTCATACTGTTTTCCACAGTGGCTGCACCAATTTACATTCCCACTAACAAAGCACAAGAGTTCCTTTTTCTCCATATTCTTGCCAACACTTGCTATTTTTTGTCTTTTTGCTTTTAGGCATTCTAACAGGTGTGAGGTGATATCTCATTGTGGTTTTGATTTGCATTTCCTGATAATTAGTGATATTGAGCATCCTTTCATGTGTCTGTTGCCCATCTCTCTTTTTTTGGGAAAATATCTATTCAGCTCTTCTGTCCATTTTTTAATTGGATTTTGTGTGTTGGGTTTTATAAGTTCTTTGTATATTTTGGATATTAACCCCTTATTGGATATCTCATTTGCAAATATCTTCTCCCATTTGGTGGGTTGTTGATAATTTCCTTTGTTGTGCAGGTTATTATTTTGAAAATAGTTTATTTTTACTTTTGTTTCCCTTGCTTCAAGAGACGGATCTAGAAAAAAGTTGCTATGGTCAACATCAAAAAAGTTATTGTATATGATCTCTTATAGGATCTTTAAGACTCGATCCAGGTCTCACATTTAGGTCTTAAATCCATTTTTTAATTTATTTTTGTGTATGGTGTAAGAAAGTGGGCCAGTTTCATTCTTTTGTATGTAGCTGTACAGTTTTCCCAATACCATTTGTTGAAGAGACTGTCTTTTCCCCATTGTATATTCTTGCCTCCACCATCATAGATTAATTGACCAAATAAGTGTGGGTTTATTCCTGAGGCCCCTATTCTGTTCCACTGATATATGTGTCATTTTTATGTCAGGACCATACTGTTTTGGTTATTACGGCTTTGTAGTATGTCTTGAAATCTGCAATTGTGATACCTCCAGTTTTGTTCTTCTTTTTCAAGATTGGCTATTTGTGGTCTTCTGTGGTCTCATAAAAATTTGTTCTATTTCTGTGAAAAATGCTGTTTAAATTCAATTACAAATCTGTAAAATGTAAACCCTTTAACCAGAAATTCACTTTTAGGTATCTTATGGAACTATACACCCACACAGAAAGTATATAAGGATTTTCATTACCATATTCTTTATGATCATGAAAAATTGGAAACAACTTAAAAATCTATAAGTTGCAGAATGGTTAACGAATTTATAGTACATACAAGAGAGTCCTATGCCATCATTTAAAAATATATAGATCAATATCCTCTGCATTAAAAGATGTTCATATTTTTTATGTGAACAAGGCAAAACTTGCTGAAATGTATAATCTAACCTCATTGTGAAGAAAAATTATATTTTATCAATTATGTTTCTAATATCTGTATTAATGGTTTGACATCTTGGGGCCTTGCTGTCTCCCAGCAAAGCAACACCCTGCCCAGGGTTAACTGATTCTTACCTATGGCAAAGGTCTGTGCACTAGTCTTTCATATGTAGGCCACCCAATACAGAGTCCACATCCCCCAACCATGGCCTTTAAGCACTTTGCCACTCAGGGACACTATTCCCCTGCCCTAAGTACCCAGAACCACTATCAGACAACTTAGAGCAGCTCCTAAACTGTGGGGCTGATGAAATTATCCACACTAGACAATCCTAGACCTGTCTAGCCTGCTTACCCTCTGTCAACACACATTCCTTCCCTTGAACACCACAAAAATTCTCTTACTGACACACAGTTCCCTGCTCTCTCTGCCTGTGACCAATCTTGGTATTCTTTCCTATGGCCCTGCAGGCACCTGCTGTGTCCCTTTCCTCTTGGGAACTGTAACAATCTAATGGGAACTGTCCCCGACCTGTTAGCCTCACCAGACCTAAATAAAATCTACATTTTAAAACATATATGCATTAAAAAAAAACTCTTCACAAATACAGATAACAGTTATCTTTAGGGAATGCTATTGGGGAGAGCATAATCTATGAGTGGGGAAGACAGGCAAAGGATTGTACTATGTACTGTTCGATTTATTTATTTAAAGATTTTATTTATTTATTTTTGAGAGAGAGAGAAGGGGAGAACGAGTGCAGAGAGGGGCAGAGGGAACAGAGAATCTCAAGCAAACTCTACACTGAGCATGAGCCTGATGCAGGGCTTGATCTCATGACCCTGAGATCACGATCTGAGCCGAAACCAAGAGCTGGATGCAAAACCAACTGAGTTACCCAGGTGCCCCTGATTGATTGATTGATTGATTATCTTTTAAAGATTTAATTTATTTGAGAGAGAGCACATGAGTGGGCGGGAGGGACAGAGAGGAAGCCAACTCCTGCTGCTTCCATCCCACTTGTGAAGATCATGATCTAAGCTGAAATCAAGAGTTGGAGGCCCAACTGAGTGAGCTACTGAGGCACCCCTGATTTATTTTTAAAATAGGTATATGTTACTTGTACACTTAAAAAATTAGATTTTTTTTTTAATTTTTATTTTTTTTTATTTATTTATGATAGTCACAGAGAGAGAGAGAGGCAGAGACACAGGCAGAGGGAGAAGCAGGCTCCATGCACCGGGAGCCCGATGTGGGATTCGATCCCGGGTCTCCAGAATCACGCCCTGGGCCAAAGGCAGGCGCCAAACCGCTGCGCCACCCAGGGATCCCAAAAAATTAGATTCTTTAAAAACCAACCCTATCAATCTCTATACAACCACTGTAGGCCAAGCCATATTAATTTTCTAAAAACACTTTTTAAAATTTTTATTTTTCAAAATTTTTAGAAGATTTTTATCTATTTATTTGACAGAGAGAGCGCACACAAGCAGGGGGGAGCAGCAGTGGGAGAAGCAGGCTTCTCCTTACCTGCACCCCCTCCCTCCCCTCCCCCTCCATGTGGGGCTTGATGTAGGGCTTGATCCCCAAACCTTGGGATCAAGACCTGAGCTGAAGGCAGACACTTAACTGACTGAGCCACCCAGGCACCCCTAAAAACACTTTAAAAAAATTTTTTTTTAAATTATTTATTTATGATAGTCACACACACACAGAGAGAGAGGCAGAGACATAGGCAGAGGGAGAAGCAGGCTCCATGTACCGGGAGCCCGATGTGGGATTCGATCCTGGGTCCCCAGGATCGCGCCCTGGGCCAAAGGCAGGCGCTAAACCGCTGCACCACCCAGGGATCCCAAAACACTTTTTATTAAACATATTTCTGCCTTAAATTTTTTTTTTTTCTTGGGGGATGGAAAAAGGTTTTTTCTACCCTCTTAGGATCCCTCGCTGGGTCTGAGAATTAAACTGACAAAGATAGATTAACAGGAGAAAAACATACACATTTATTCATTTATTCAGTTTAAGTTTCACATGACACGGGGGCCTTCATAAGGAGATGACCCAAAGAGACAGTTCTGTGCATATTTGTGGGAGGTTTGACACAGAGAAATTTGATAGGTTGAGGAGTACGAGGTAATTATAGTGAACCAGAGAAAACTTTTTTTTTTTAAATTTATTTATTTATGATAGTCACACACACACACACACAGAGAGAGAGAGAGAGAGAGAGAGAGAGAGAGAGAGGGGCAGAGACACAGGCAGAGGGAGAAGCAGGCTCCGTGCACCGGGAGCCTGACGTGGGATTCGATCCTGGGTCTCCAGGATCGCGCCCTGGGCCAAAAGCAGGCGCTAAACTGCTGCGCCACCCAGGGACCCCGAACCAGAGAAAACTTAGTGAGAACTGTTCATTAGGATTCTTTAGGGGTTCCATTGTCTTCAGAGATAAAGATGCTCCATCCCTCCAGGTACAGGGAAGACTCCTTGGCAGGAGGGTTCTATTGACCTGTTTTCAGGAAGAAGGGCTAGGGAGAGGAAGTCAGACTGGCCTTCGTGCTTCTGCTGTTTTCCCAAATTCCTTCAGCTTAAAATATTCAATATGCCAATGTGCCATATTCTGAGGTAGTGTGTCCTATACTCCATAACCTCAAATAAGTGGAATGTGTAGTATTTGTCCTTCTGTGACTAGCTTGTTTCATTTAATATAATGCCCTCAAGGTTTATCCACGCTGTCACCTATGGTAGAGTTTCCATCTCTTTAAAGGCTGAGTAATATCCATCATATACATACCACATTTTCTTTATCCATTAATCTGTGAACATTAAGGTTGTTTGCATATCTTGCAATCCATCTTAATTTCTTATCTGTTCTACAAAAATGTCAAGTTAACTGATTTTCACTTTTCCATTATCAGCCCCCATCAATGCACTCTTCATGATTACACAGAATGAACTTTAAAAAAAAAATCACTCATCAGCTCTTTGATTTCCGGATACTTTGGAGGGATAAATACCTGAAAAAACATGCCCACTATAAAACTAAATAAACAAGCATCTCTCTTAAATGTTGAATATTTAGCTGAGCTAGCAAGTAATGAAAGGGGATGAAGGGAATATAGGGAGGATGGGAAATATAGAGAAGCTTGGGAGGGAAGCAGGCACGAGAGTCATGGCGGCCCCAGGACATCTGCTGGTCCCAGGAACTTAGAACCTTTGGTTCTTCGATACTTATGTTGGAAGATGGGAGATAAAAGGACATGGACATGGATGCACACAAGATGGAGTTAGAATATCAGCCTTTGCAGGGGTCAGTTCTCCTCTGTGAAGATGTGACCACAGGCTTGCCCTCATACAATATAAATTGAGGCTTCAATTTATACCGAATGTTCTAAGAAACCACAAGCTGAGAAATTAACAGACATAAATCTTTTCTGGGTGGTATACTGTCAATCCTGGCCTTCAGGATTTCCAGAGGAACACAATCCAAAACTACAGAACACCAGAGAAATCTCCATGAGGGAGGGTCAGTGAAAACAAACAGCAAAGTGAGGACTTGCTGGTTGAATTTAGAAGCAGAGTATAAAATAAGTATGGGTTAAGAAGTTTAACAAAAACAAACAAACAAACAAACCAAAGCAAGGAGCAGATACTATCCAACAAAAATCCCAGCAGTTTGAAAAAGTAGTAAATAGCCCATCTAAAATAAAAATATCATCCTTGAGGGGCATTTGGCTGGCTCAGTCAGTAAAGCATGCAACTCTTGATCTGGTGGTTGTAAGTTCAAGCCCCATGCTGGATGCAGAGGTTACTTAAAATAAAATCTTTTAAAAAATAAATAAATAGGGATGCCTGACTGGCTCAGTCCACTAAGTGTCCTACTCTTGGTTTCAGCTCAGGTCGTGATCTCAAGCCCTGCATCAGGCTCTGTGCTCAGCAGGGAGTGTGCTTGAGGTTCCCTCTCCTTCTCTCTCTATCCCTCTGGCTCATGCTCTCTCTCTCTAAAATAAACAAACAAACATAATCAATCCTTGATATTAAAAACTCAATAGATTCACTGAAGAAATATCTGATTTTACAGAAAAAAATAAAGACTTACCTGGAATATGTCATCAAGAGAGAAATCTACCCCCTCCTATTTTTCTCCCCTCCAAAATACCAGAGGGCTGAGACAGAGGATAGAAAACGTGAAAACACATATGCTTGGGAGTTTAGGAGAGAAGACTTAAGAGAATATAGGACAATCACAGAAGAGTAACTGAGCACTTTCCAAACTTGAATAAAAGAGATAAATTTGAAATCTGAAAAGCATAACAAATCCTAAGCAAGCTAAATAACAAGAAATCTACATCTAGACCCACTGTAGTGAAACCACAGGGCATAAGGAACACAGGTCTTAAAAACAACAGAAATTTAGATTACTTAAATCCCTCTCCTGCTGAAAAGTCCTCAATGCCTGGTTAAAATTAGGGTAATTCCCCAAATTTCCATCCAAAGGTCATGGTCTGTAGTCTAGAAAACAAGAATGGAAGTGACTAATAAGTAGAAGTTTCTAGTCTTCATCACAGTTCAACATGTCTGGCAAGAGTAAGCTACTCTTGATGTTTGATTTTTAAAAAGGGCATTAGATGATGGAAATTTAACTATGTGGATCCAACACTGCCCAAGAAGAAACATGACTGCTCTGGGCCACTAGTGAGGTATGTGCATTATGGTGAAGCGGGGTGACCAGCGCCTGGCTAACACTTCCCTCCACTCATTCCATTTTCCTTTGCTCTTGCTAGTTCACTAAACATAAACATCCTGCTGATTCACTGTTCATGGATTTTAACCTTTTCTCACTTCATCCTCAGAGACGTTTCTTTCTTGTATGTGTAGGAAAACAAAAAATCAAATTCTGCAACGCAGTTGTGCGCTCCTTTGAGTCCTGACATTTAAGCAACATCTGTGAGAGCTGCTTCCTCAGGACAGGTGTTCAGAACCACACAACTCTAGAGGTTAGAAGGTAGGGAAAACACAACATTAAATGTCTTGGAAAAAAATTTTTATTCTCCTTGCCATAACTCTTTCAACATTTTATTAACTAATGAAAAGTGACAATCAGAAATAATTTGATTTCATATTGCTTTCAAAAAGTGATAAGAAAGTAGCTATTTAGAAAAAGGAGGCCTATCAGTTTTTATAAAGCAACACTAGACTCATTATGCAAAATGAGAATCCCACGGAAACACGTGATCAACGCTCAGACTAACAACACACTCAAACAGGCTCCACTCAAACTACAGGTCTCCATTTTCTTTTAGAAGAACCCTTTCTCTCAGGCTCTTCCAGAAGCACTTCATAATAAACAGAGGTCTTGCCAGCTCATTTCTTCAGAGGCTGACGTATGACACCATTGGTACATGTTGTGGTGAGAAGAGGCTCGCCCTCTGAGTTGACCTCGTTGAGTTGTGCAAGTCAGGACAGACAAAGCTTAGAGAGGGTCAAGGCAAGCGACAAATGGAAGCCAATGTGAGGCGTGCCTATAATCCACTTTACCTACCCAAGCTGCAAAGTGATTCTGCTTCCCACTTCACAAGACTGGAAGCTTAACGAGAATGATTCCGTATTATTCCTAAAATAATACAATTCTCTCACTCTGTTTTGTTTTTTTAAAGTACAGCTAGCTCTTCAAAAATCTCATTTTTAAGACATCATCTGTAAGGGAAGAAAAATAAATGTACTTAATTCAAACACTGATTTATAACACTGCCATGACGCAAATGCCCAAAACACTGGGCCAGGTTTACAAGCTCCAGAAGACCCCGGCAATAGGGAAAACTGCCTAGGTTTGGTTTCAGGCACAGCAAAAAGGACACCTGCTTTTTCTTCATGTCTTCCCACTCACTGATGGGCTCAGCAATGCCTGAGATAAATTCTGCAGGTGTCCTTTGCCTTCACTATCTGTCATCTTCTTAGGTTGCAAAGGTGCTGGGCTTGTCTCACTATAATTCTGAGGACATGCAAGTCTCCCCAGATATTTCCCCCTCTGTGTCAGTGAAGAGATAACGCTTTGCCCTGAAAATAGGTTTGAATAAAGGACAAAGGGCACAGGGCATGAGAAGATTAGCTCTCCTACCAACAAATTGAAAATAAATATCTAACAGTGACATTCACCTGACACAAACAACAACCATTTGCCAGATGTCTGTCAAAAAATATTCTGTATGTATAAATGTTAGAGATGTTACCATCTTCTATGAGCAATACCAGCACACACCCACAGATGTCCCCAAATCAACAAACAACAAACTAGCAAAACTTTCACACATGGTTGAATCCACTCCTCTGCTTACTTACTTTTAACCCAGGTTTCTGATCCGAGTCATGTACTTCTCTGGGCTGGCAGCAGTCATCACTGTAGTATATACTGTGTAGCTGTAAACCATGAGAGGAATTTTTATATACACATGATTGTCTCTAATATTCCAAAGAGGAGGAAAAAATACCAAGCCCTTCCCTCACCCTTGGGACCCAGGAAAACAATACAAATAGAAGCCTGGATATGTCAGAATATTTAATTTTTTTTATTTATTTATGATAGTCACACACAGAGAGAGAGAGAGGCAGAGACACAGGCAGAGGGAGAAGCAGGCTCCATGCACTGGGAGCCCGACGTGGGATTCGATCCCAGGTCTTCAGGATCATGCCCTGGGTCAAAGGCAGGTGCTAAACCGCTGTGCCACCCAGGGATCCCCATGTCAGAATATTTAAAACTTATAATTCAAGTGATCACAGCATTATTTTGACAACCGTGTGGAAGGCTAGGTTCAAATTGAAAATTCTCAGACTCCTCAGAATTTCACACCATGGCAATGAGGGAGAGCCAGCCATCGGCCCTCACCCCTTGCTCTGCCCTACACCACAAGTGGCATGTGTGTGGACACCTCAGACTTTGCATCGAGGCTTCAAGCACAACTCCAGGAAGAAGTCATTCCTTGGCCACCCACCAGGCATGGGATGTCCACGGTGGCTACCCACTGCCATTGGGAGAACACCACAGAGGACCGTGGACCACACAGGCCCTGGAAATAGCTTGGAGCTCTCGAGGCTCTGTACTTGGGCCAGATTCACTGGGCAAATGCTCCTGGTCCAGGGAGGGTTATATCATTTATATCAAGGGAGGGTTAGAGGAAGGCCAAAGTGGAGCCTCGAAAGCTCAGGGTTGAAGTCAGGGGGCCTGTTCACTCAGATCTAAAGATGAAAAGCACAATGTAATTTATTCAACATACTGCATAGCAAGAAACCTGAACATGATCACACGTACATGTATGCACACACACTCAAACCCCTTTTCCTCACTCCATCTACCTCTTGTCCTGGACACTAGCTGGGATGCATGATCAAAGCTTCTGGAGCTGGGTTGTTCAGGAATAGGAAGAATTAGTGGCCCAAACTGTACACCTGGCTGAAGTCAGCATTATGAGTGCATGCAGAGACTGTCCAAGGGCAATGGAGGTTCCCTGAATGAGGACTTCAGCTACTTATTTACTTTGGTCATAATTCTATTCTCCATTGTTATTTTAATATTTTCTCTGCTTGCAGCCACTTCAGAGAATGTTCAATTGCAGGTGAGTGTAATCTTACGGCACAGCACAAGGGGGCAGCATAGAGCTTTTTTTTTTTTTTTTTTTTTTTTTTTTTTTTTTTTTAAGATTTTACTTATTTATTCATGAGAGGCACAGAGAGAGACAGGCGGAGACAAAGGCAGAGGGGAAAGCTGGCTCCCCGCAGGGAGCCCGATGTGGGACTGGATCCCTGATTCCAGGATCCCGCACTGGGTGAAAGGCAGATGCTCAACACTGAGCCACCCAGGTGTCCTACCTGTTGAGCTTTCTTTCTGTTAACTTTGCACAGTGAACAGCCTTAGTTACCAGGAATCATTACAAGCAAAAGGCCTGAGAGTCAGAGATCTGTGTTAATTCTGGCTTAGTGGTGTTTATCCTTTAAATGCAGTTATTTGGGGTGGCTCAGTCAGTGGACATTGAATTCTTGGTGGTGCTCAGGTCAAGATCTCAGGGTTCTGTGATCCAGCCCCACTCAGCTAGGAGTCCGCTTCCTCTCAATCTCTCTCTCTCTCTCTCTCTCTCTCTCTGCCTCCTCACCCTACCACTACTCCTGCACTCTCTAATAAACAAATCTTAAAAAAAAAAAATACAGTTCCTCTTGGGTTTTCAGTTACACAACAGAGAAAAATATTACTTGGTTAACTATAATTTCTAACAGTTCTATTTCAACAAAACATTCATATGCCATTTAAACATTCATAGCCTTTAACTCAGTAACCCTACTTCTGGGAATTCAGCCAGGGAAAATAACCCAAAAGTGGGGAGTAGAAAGGGATGTACTAATATGTTTATTTCAGATTCTTAATAGAGGAAAAATTAACAACTGGAGAATGCTTAACTCAATTATACAATATATTTCAATTGGCTATTGGTATACCAATTTTAAATGGTATACCTATTTAAAATTATAAGGGCTGTTCACAGCATGGGCCTTGCTTTTAAAAGCATTCTTTTAAAAAATATGACAACTATTGGGGCACCTGGGTGCCTCAGTCAGTTAAGCATCTGTCTTCAGCTGAGGTCATAATCTCAGAGTCCTGGCTCAACTCATGATCTTAGGGTTCTGGAATCTCCAGCTCAGTAGGGAGTCTCCCTCTGCCCCTTCTCCCTGCTTGTGCTTTCTCTTTCTCAAATAAAATCTTTAAAACTATGTAAACAACTATTTTATTTGAATACTAATTTTTAAAAAGACATAGTCATCATTTATATAATTATTTTAAAAACTGTAAGAACACATAAAAGAGAACACTCTTATTTTTAAAATGAATATTAGAAGGGCAAAATTGTGCCCTATCGGAAAGGATACAGTCAATTGTATGGTGGACCTGGCTCCTACAGGCTCGTGAGAGCTAACTGTTAAAGAAAGTTTAGAAGCCAATCACAAGCTTGAAATAGGCCAGGCAGAAGTATTTACATCATGGAAGTCAATAAATGCTACAACTCAAGGAGGGTCTCTGTTTTGTGTTTTGTGTCGCCCCTGCCCCGGATCCCACCTGCCCCCAACCAAAGAGCTAGCTTACTAGCATAATACTGGGTATCATTTGTTACCCAAGCAGCTCATTTGTTTGAGTGGCTAAGTACTGCCTCATTTGTTTTCCTGTACTGGCTTTTAGAATATTGTTTATAGAATGAATTTTTTAATGTTAATCTTTTTATCAGGCCACACTTACAGAAAAAGCTTTCAAAAGGACCATTGGAAGATATATTCCTATTATGGTATAAAATGAAAAGAACACCACCAGTTTTGGGGCACCTGGGTGGCTCAGTAGGTTAAGCATCAGGTTGTGATTCCAGAGTCCTGGGATGGAGCCCGGCATCCAGCTCCCTGCTCAGTGGGGTGTCTGCTTCTCCCTCTGCCCTTCTCCCTGCTCTTGTTCTCTTTCTCTCTCAAATAAATTAAATCTTAAACACACACACACACACACACACACACACACACCAGTTTTGTAAATGTCATAACCGCCAAGGAATCTTAAAGTACCTGTATACTAAAGTTATTCCACAGGCCATCAGGAAAAATGTTTTGTGTTTGTGTAAGAGAGGGTCATTTCAAAGAAAAAAAATCAACTGTGTATTTAAAACTAAAAATCGCTTGACAGGTTTTGTCTGTATTATACTATTTCCTGAAAAGGTCCATTTTGATATTCTTGCTTTGGAGAAAGCAGATGTAAGAATGATAAGAAGGTAGGAAATGCTGGGTTTGGAAATTTACTGAAGTAAAAGGAGGAGATAAAAGTGTTTTGACCTCCAGATGCTTTCTCTTTCATTTTATTAAATTAAACCCCACCTCACTAAGCAAAAGAAGGTGTCTGCACCCCTACAGAGCTGGTCCAAGGTGCAGATAAGGCAATGAAGTAGGACAATGAAGAGCATGCTGTTGGTCTAGTCAGCTTGGCTTTTATGGTGACAGAGGACCTTCAGAGTTTCCTGTACAAGTGCTGTGGCTGCCTCTCAGGCTTAATTAATGTGACAGGAGTAGCTACGGCCCAGGGGTTCACGTCAGAAGACCACATGGGTAAAACCCTGGGCTGTAGAGCTATGAAGCACTGCTCACAGAATGCTACTATCCAGGGCACAGGCTAAGAAAGAAACAATAATTTCCAAGTAGGGTGGCAGCAGAAAGTCCCAGGAAGTTAAAGAGAAGCCAATGGTGTCTAAAGTTTAGTTCTAACAGAGTGAAATTAAGGCGCTCATAACCAGGGCAGGCAGTGCCAATACCAGACTGATTTAGGATGAATAAATCACTGCCCTCCTCCTTCTGTTTTTCTTCATGGACCTCTCACCTGACTTATATTTGTTTATCTGCCCTACGTCTCCTCCTCCCCACTCCCAACCAGTGGAATGCTAATCCCATGAGAGCAGGGATTTGTTCGGTTCACTGCTGTACCCACAGCACCTTGAAAGCCTGACCTGAAGAGGCCCCCAGAACTCTGCTAAGCCGAAGAGTAGGAGAGTGAGTCCCCCAGTCTGGGACCATGTATGAACAGATGTGTTTAGCATGTCACTTACTTGTTATAAACCGGAAACACTGACAAAACCTGCATAGGAAAAAATCATATTACAAAGACTATTAAAAGGTAGAAGGAATACATGTAGAGTATCTGTAGGAAGAATAAAACCACCTAACATTCTAGTGTGTCTTGGGGTGACAGAGTTGCAAACTTTTGAATCTTTTCTCCTTTTAATAAATGAACATATATTTAACTGTGTCTTTTTTTTAACATGCAGAAAAACTTGGGTGAGGAAGGATGCTTTAACCTATACTGAAACAAGTTCACAACATGTCATCAGACTTCTTAGACAGGTTTTCAACCAGGTGAAAGTCTAACCCCAACACTTTGCTTTACCACATTTGCCTGATTTCAGAGGAGATTTTTTTTTTTTAAAAGCACTATTAACAAAGACATGAAACACCCTGGGTAGAAGCCAGACATCATGGCACCGGGAGTTACCTGGAACAGTGTCTCCAGGCTGAGGTTTGCCTGGCCTGTTGCATTAAGGGCTTTGATGGCAGGCGTCCTGGAAGGAGAAAGGACAAAGGTTACTTGGCACATCATGAAACCCTAAATGCCACCCGCTCTCATACTGGGAGCCTCAATACAAGGCCCAGCTGTATTATCTCCCTTTCACCGAAGCAGATTCTGGCCCCCAAACACGCTTCTTTTCCAGTCTCAGACCACTGTGGTAAAACGAATTCAACAGTCAGGCCAACGGGCACCATCTGCTCCAGGAAGCTGGGAAGGTGAAAACGTATTGCTACAAAATTAAACGGTTGCCACCAAACACATGGGCAGTAAAGCCA
The DNA here is from genome assembly GCF_048418805.1 of Vulpes vulpes. NCBI lineage: Eukaryota > Metazoa > Chordata > Mammalia > Carnivora > Canidae > Vulpes > Vulpes vulpes. Next base: position 4,477,206 of record NW_027325780.1, on the reverse strand, counting down.
AGGGGAAATACCTAACTACCTGCTGTTTGGGGATGCAGGGACTTATAATTATAAAATGTTCAAAATAAGAAAGGTCAAGGAAAGCCTCTAATTGTTTGTTTGTTTGTTTGTTTGGAAATGTTTTCCTTCCAAAAAACTCTTACATAGAAAACCATGAATCTTGTTCTAACCTTTCCTTCTATAGCTGAGTAAACAGAGGCTCAAGAGGCCACCAAGTGAGTCATTAGCAGAGCTAGCGGTGGGATATAGGGCTCCTGATCCTGAGGCCAGGGCCAACCTTACCCTCCAACATCCAACCAACTGCCAAGAAGACCTCCCCCACACTCTCCACTATACACTTCACCCTCCCATTCTAACCAAGATGTTGGTGAGGGGCCCAGGTACATTTTCTGAGAGGGGGTAGCACCTGTAGTCCTCTCCAGTTCTTGTCATAAAAATGGCACATTTTCCTGACCCCAAGAAAACACTGTGAACCAGGAAGTGTATAGAGGCCTACCTTCGGTCATCTTTCTTAGGTGCTGGCTTCCAGTGATCATAATTTGTCTCAACTCGGAACCACCTACAAAAGAGCATATCATCTTGTCTTACCCAAGGTCATTTGGCCCATACCTAAAGAAGAAAAATACATAAAAACAAAACCAAACTTCTAGTTTTACCAGGTAAAAAATATTATTGATACAAAGTGACCAGAGTTTTAATTCTACTCACGCTCCATTTAAAGGATCTAGAGGCCAAATGTCTGCTGGGCCATTTCTGTTCCTCGTGATGACCACTCCCTCCCGGGGGGACGTACCACCAACAATATAATAAACATCAGCAATAAGGGGAGTCTTGGCCAATTTATAAACAGCTGCTTCAAAGTTTTCCGACTCACTCAGGGTCTGAACAAGAAGACAAAGCTGCATTAGCATCATCACTCATGGCAGTTACTCACATCAATGGATGGACAGATGGTTCAAAACACATTCTCCTGATACATGAAGCCATGGCTACCTTCTTAAACTGCTCTGACCTCATCCTCCTGTCATCAGGGCTCCTGAGATGGAAGGAACCTCAGTGGGGGAGCTGACAGCAGAGGGATTTTTCTCACAAGAGGAAAGAACTACTGACAAGTTCTAGGCCTGGTTCACCAAATATGGGCCATTTGCTTTCTAGGCAGGTCACCTTCATAAAAGATTCTGCACATTTCCTCATGTATTTATTCTTTCAACTGGTACTTTCTGAATAACTAATACGTGCTAGGCTCTATGCTGGTGTTGGGACAGAGCAGTGAATCTGACTGACCTGACCCTGTTTACTCTAGACTTCCAAGAATGACAGGAAGTGGTGACACAATGTAAGAGGTGTCCAAATAGTGGAAGCAGTTGCTATAAAAGCCATAGCAGGGGAGCCACCCTCACCCAGGGCATCAGGGAAGCATCCCAGGGAGGTATCACATAAGCTGAGCCAAAGGGACAAAGGGAAGTCAGGCTGGTGAGAGTGGGGGTATTGGGCACAGGGGAGGAGGGTAAGACAGTTCTAGCTCAATGGAATAGTTTGGCAAAGGCTTAGAGATGAAAGACAGCATGCTACATCAGAGCAGGGAGCAGAGTGTTCAGACACCCTCAAGGGTTCATGAAGACTCCCAAAGGTCTAGTTAAGGGGACCACTTTCCATTTCTTCAGCTTCCATAGGTGCTCCTTGCTCAAGCTGATTTGCTCAAGAACGTCCTGTGGAAGAGCCTGCCCTTTCCACCTGCATCTTCAAAATCACTCTTCACTGCTTTTGGAAAGTTGGTTTTCTGCTCACCCATCCTGAATACTGCCGAGGCACAGTGCCAACGATGGGAGTAAATTCTAACAAAAGAACAATTCAAAATACTAGTGTCTGCAAAAGTGCCATCAGTCAGCACCATAAACCATCAACCCATGGCAGGACTCTGCGGACTTTTCCCTCACATATACATATTACTGTCAGGAGTGAGGTATTTAGAATCAAATTGGTTTGTTCTGCACTCAGCAAAATTATAAAGTGAGGCAACAGGAGTGATGGAACATCATTTTATGTCATCTATACCATCCTGCAACAGCGATCAAACAATCCGTTTCCTCTAACAGAATTCTGAGAAGAAAGCCAAATGATGTAAGAGACACTGAAGGCAGTGGTGACTTACTTCATTCAGTTGGCAGAGTCAGGGTGAGACATGCAGTTTATCTGTCTGGCTCAGGAAGTGATGGAAGTGGGCAGTGACGGCTAATGGGCATAGGATTTCTTTTTAGGGAAATGAAAATGTTCTAAAATTGATTGTAGAGATGGCTGCACAACTCTGACTATACTGAAAACCAGGAAGTTATATACTTTATTTTTTTTTAAAGATTTTATTTATTTATTCATGAAAGACACACACACACAGAGAGAGAGGTAGAGACACAGGTGAGGGAGAAGCAGGCTCCACGCAGGGAGCCTGACGTGGGACTCGATCCCAGGTCTCCAGGATCAGGCCTTGGGCCCAAGGCGGCGCTAAACCGCTGAGCCACCCGGGATGCCCCGAAGTTATATACTTTAAATGGATGAATGGTATGGTATGGGAATTGCATGGCATTACACCTCCACTAAAGGTACACCTACCTTATGACCCAGCAATTCCACTCTTAAGCCCTTGCTCAGCTGAAATAGACATACATGTTTACCAAAAGCCTTGTACAAGAATTTCTACAGCAGGCTTATTCATAATGGCCCAAGACTGCAAACAACACAATATCTATCAACAGGAAAATGAATAAATTGTGGCATATTCATACAATGGAATATTCTTCCATAATGAAAACGAACGAGTGAGTGGTACAAACAACATGGGTGAATCTGAAAAGCATAAGGCAGAGTGAAAGAAAGAGTCTGTACTCTAGGATTTCCTTTAGATGTATTCTAAAACAGGCAAACTCATCTGTGGTGACAGAAGTCACAGAGTGGATTCCCTGGAGGAGAGTATGAGAGGAGGTGAGAATTTGGCTACAAGGGAACAGGAGGGAAATGTCCAGGGACTTGGGACATTTCTTCTGTATCTTGTTTCTTTTTTTTTTTTATTTTTTTATTTTTTTTATTTTTATTTATTTATGATAGTCACAGAGAGAGGGAGAGAGAGAGGCAGAGACACAGGCAGAGGGAGAAGCAGGCTCCATGCACCGGGAGCCCGACGTGGGACTCGATCCCAGGTCTCCAGGATCGCGCCCTGGGCCAAAGGCAGGCGCCAAACCACTGCGCCACCCAGGGATCCCTGTATCTTGTTTCATCAGTGCTTACACAGATGAATAAATGAGCGTGTACAAGTGTCCAGATGCATTGAACTACATTCTTAAGATCTGTGCGTGTCATGGCATGTAAGTTATATCTAAAACATTTAAAAATCATTCTGGCGTGTAGGTTCCCCTTGATAGATTTAAATTTTATTTTTAAATGGCCATATTTGCAACACACTGGATTTTTTGCAGCTTTAAAATCTTATGATAAGGGATCCCTGGTGGCTCAGCGGTTTGGCACCTGCCTTCGGCCCAGGGCGTGATCCTGGAGACCCGGGATTGAGTCCCACATCGAGCTCCCTGCATGGAGCCTGCTTCTCCCTCTGCCTGTGTCTCCGCCTCTCTCTCTCTCTCAATGTGTCTCTCATGAATAAATAAATAAAATCTTAAAAAAAAATCTTATGATGAAAAGTTTTAGAGGTCATCTGAAAAATGCATGAAGGCTACATAGTTTGTCAACAGCTTTAGGAAATTCCCAGGCAAAAAGTTTAGAATAATTTTAAGTCCAGAGGGACTAAGATCATTTAGAGCAAGACCAAGAAGGGCCTTGCACCAAATGTGGTCAAATTACAGTTTACATGTATGTGGTCTGGAACTCTCTAATAGGTCGTGTAAAGCAAACTTTTTGTTCTGTGCAGAATTACTTTCTCATGTCTTTGTTTTGCTAATTTCAACATTTGCAAATGGTGATTCTAAAAGGAGGGTACATTTTTATCTGCAGAAAAGCCTACTGTTATATCTTATCTCAATCAGTTATCAAGATAAGGCTATAGGCTAATGTCTACAATAGCCACACTGTGGAAGGAGCTACAATGTCCTTGACAGAAAAATGGATAAAGAAGATGTGGTCTATATATACAATGGAATATTACTCAGCCATTAGAAACGATGTATACGCACCATTTGCTTCAACGTGGATGGAACTGGAGGGTATTATGCTGAGTGAAATAAGTCAGTGGGAGAAGGACAATCATTACATGGTTTCACTCATATGGGGAATATAAGAAATAGTGAAAGGGACTATAAAGGAAGGAGGGGGAAACTGAGTGGGGAAAAATTAGAGAGGGAGACAAACCATGAGAGACTCCTAACTCTGGGAAACAAAGGGTTATGGAAGGAAAGGTGGGTGGGTGGTGGGGGGACAGGGTAGCTGGGTGATGGGCAATGAGGAGGGCAGTTGATGGAATGAGCACTGGGTGTTATACTATACGTTGACAAATTGAATTTAAATAAAAATAAATAAATTTTTAAAAATTATTTAAATAAAATATTGAAAAAAAAAAGATAACACTATAGGCTAAAACTGTGGTCTGTAACAAAGATTTTCTCCTTGACCATACTTAGGCTAGGGTCTTCTGAGGCCTTTTCTTGATAAGGCCTTAACTTGGGCCTATTAAGCACTTGAATAAACAGTTCTCACACCTCAAGGTTCTACCCCTTGGGTTACCATCACCCCTCTTCCAGTGCCTGTCTGAGAAAATAAGGCTGCCCAAAGAATTTACTGTTTGTTCCAGCTAACACTTAAAGATAGGGCCTCTGTTTTCCAGTGTCTGCAGGAGGGTAGGAGGCTAATTTTGATAAGCACGTTAGCAATCCCAGACAGGTTTTACACGGACAATCCCTCTTTTTCACTTTTTGTAATTTTTAACTTCTCCAACTCCACTGAGAGCCTATTGACACTCCTCTGTATTCCCTCATTCCTCCCCCATTTTTAAAAAGATTTTATTTACTTATTCATGAGAGACACACAGAGAGAGGCAGAGACACAGGCAGAGGGAGAAGCAGGCTCCCTGTGGGGAACCCGATGCAGGACTTGATCCCAGGACCAGGGGATCACACCCTGGGCCAAAGGCAGATGCTCAACCAGTGAGCCACCCAGGCACCCCTCTCTCATTCTCCATTTAAAACACCTGGTTGCCTTTGTACAAATCAAAGTTGAGTTCTGTTCACACTGGACACTCTTCCCTACTACAATAGTATACTACTGATTAAAATCTGTCCCCACCACTTATTTCTTTTTATTGAGGTATGACGGACATATAACATTATGCTAGTTTCAGGCATACAATGTAATGGTCCAATATTTGCATATGTTGCAAAATGCTCACTGCAGCAAGTCTGGTTAATATCTGTCACCATACATAATTACAATTTTTTTTCTGCATGAGAACTTTTAAGATCTACTCTTAAAATCACCATGCTGAACACTATATGCCCACAACTTATTTTATGACTGTAAATTTATAACTGTTTAACTCCTTTCCAGCTCTGTTTATCTTTGATACTTATTATCATGAAGGTTGATATGCATTTAGCAAACGCGTAGATGCTTATCCTTTTTAGGAGCTTCTTACATGAAAAATAACATTTTTAAATGAAAGGAAGCATTACAACAGGAGCACAGAGAAGATGAAGTCAGGGTGTGGGGGGCTCAACAGTAAAAGTACTCACAGTACGGATAAGCCAGCTGATCGGATAGTGTCTCTGAAAAAGGGCAGCGATCACATTCTCCCACCACCAGCCTTTGTCTGCCGTGTTGAGGGAGAAACAATAAGAATATATATGAATTCTTGCCCAAGTGCCACATTTTAAAGTTCCTTATATCTTATTTCTTCCCCATGGTACAAAATGATGGGAGAGGAAAGTTGGTGGATGAAGAGTGAGTTTACTGCTTTCAAAGATAAAGCTTAAATTTCATGGCACCCATAGAAACATATAATTTATATATATACAAATTTCTAGGGATTGGGAAATATTCTGAAATATTCTGCATGTGTATGCAAGAATGTTCTGTAATAATATATATATATATATATATCTTTTGTTCCTAGAAGCAATGATAATTATGTGAAAGTAAACAATTCTATTAATCATCCCAGGCTAAACAGAATTATGTAGCTATCAACAGAAGTGGCTCAATAAGGAGTAGGAAGACTAAGAGAATGTGTCTTTCAGAACTTTAAATTTGATTTGAGCTCACATTTTTTTTTAAAATATGAGTTTACAGTCATTCTCCAAAATTATTTTTTAATATCTTAAAAAAATCTTTGTTGGGGATTTATCTCCAAAGAAATATATTCATCCAAGACATAAGCACTGAGCATCGACTATGTGCCATATTGTGATTTGGTCCAGATCCTTGGAATTTAACAGCAAAAAGGAGAAATTAGTGTGCCATTAAGCAAATAAGATTTTGATAACTATCATAAAGAAAATAAAGCAGGATGATACAATTGCAAGTGATGACATTTTTGTCTTTTTGAGAGAAATGTTAAGGATAGCCTCTATGAGTTATAGACATTTGAGCTAAGATGGTCAGAATATCCCAGACAGAAGGCATTGGTTGGCAGGGCCCTAAGGCAGGGACAAACTTGGTAGATGTCAGAAAAAGAGACAGTGGTGCCAGTGGAATGAGGAGGAGACAGGCATAAAATGAGGTGTAGGAGGCGGCCACAGAACGTTCTCAGGTCAGAGTCAGGAATCTGGATTTGTTTTAAGGGAAATGGAAATTCAATGCAGGTTTTAAACAGGGGAACAACCTGATCATACTAGCTGCTGAGAAGAGAAAGAGGGCAGCCCGGGTGGCTCAGCAGTTTAGCGCCTGCCTTCGGCCTGGGGCTTGATCCTGGACCAGGATCAAGTCCCATGTCAGGCTCCCAGCATGGAGCCTGCTTCTCTCTCTGCCTATGTCTCTGACTCTCTCTCTCTCTCTCTCTCTCAAGAATAAATAAATAAAATCTTAAAAAAAAAAAAAAAGAAGAGAAAGAATTATTGGAGGGTGAGACCAGATGAGCCACAACTATAGCAGTGTAGGTGTGACAGCAACTAGCCGAGCAGTGGAGGTGGACAGGATGGTCAGGGACAGCCGGGTTTTGGTGGCAGAACTAAGGTCCAGGGAATGAGGAGTCAAAAAATTCTCCTGGTACAATCAGTGCAGTAGAAAGGGGTGCCATATCCTGAGACACGGAAACCCAGGAGAGTAACAGGTGTGGGTAGAGGCAGAGTGAGGGCAAGAAAAGGGGAAAGAAAAAAGCAAGAGACCTGCTTAAGCATGCAAAATGTGAGACACCTAGCAGCCATCAAAGTGGAGAGGTGGAGAAGGCGGCTGGGGCTCCAACGTGGGGCTTAGAGGTCGGGCCTGGAGATGTGACAACGACAGCAAGTGCTCCATGGCACTGCTCTGCTCCACATCCATGAACTGCTTCATCCTCACGGCAGCCATCGTCATTCCCTGCTTTCCACGTACCTCGGGTGTGGTCGCCACGCTAGCAAGGGACAGCACCAACACTGGAACCAGGCAGGCTGGCTCCCGAGTCTGAGACCTTACCTGCCAGGTGTTTGTTAAGCCTCCCCAAACTGTATGCAATTTGTTGATCCCCCTCATATCCCTACCTTTTCCCAGGGGAGTCAGAGGCCTTGTAGGCATTCTCCATAAGGTCCAGAAACTTAATTGAATATCTTATCTCAACCCAGACATGTTACCTTATTATTCAGGCATTTTAACTTCATCTTAGCAGACTACAATATAATTGGTTTTCATTAATATAAGGATAAAATAAGTATTAAAGTAGCTTGAGGGGTGCCTGGGTGGCTCAGTCAATTAAACATCTGCCTTTGGCTCAGGTCATGATCCCAGGGTCCTGGGATGGAGCCCCACATTAGGCTCCCTGCTCAGTGGGGAGCCTGCTTTTCCCTCTTCCTCTGTGTGCTTAGTCTCTCAAATAAATAAATAAATAAATAAATAAATAAATAAATAAATAAATAAATATTTTTAAAAAAAAATATCAGTTTGAGAAGTTAAGCATCTGACTCTTGATTCTGGCTCAGGTCATGATCTCAGTGTCCTGAGATCAAGCCTCACATTGGGCTCCATGCTGGGCAAGGAGCCTACTTAAGCTTCTCTCTCTCTCTCTCTTCCGTTATTCATCTCCTTTCCCTCTCTTTAAAAAAAAAGGGGGGGGCAGTTTGTCAGTATTCAAACTGTCACAGAAAAACTCAATTATTTTTAAGGATTTTTAAATTTTATGTATTTATTTTAGAGAGAAAGTGTGTGCACACAAGCAAGGAGAGGGGCTGAGGGAGGGGGAGAGAATCTCAAGCAGACACCCCACTGAGCACAGACCCTCATGCAGAGTTCCATCTCCCAACCCCAAGATCATGACCTGAGCCAAAATCAAGAATCAGAGCTTAAACAACTGAGCCACCCAGGCGCCCCAACTCTGTTATATTTAAACTGTTTATATCTTAGGTTCTAGTAATCAGTTTGTTAAACAATTTAAGTCACAAAATGACTTAAAGCCCACAAAGTCCAGCTTTTACATATACACTTGTTTACAGACATTCTGTGTAAAACCTCAGTAACTGTCATGCTGTGGTTTGAGTACCATTGGTTGAGAATCAGTCTCACAACAGGGAGCTTGGGTGTCTCAGCTGATTTGGCATCTGACTCTTGATTTCAGCTCAGGTCATGATCTCAGGCTGGTGGGATTGAGCCCCATGTACTGTTCCTCAGTCAGCGGAATCCTCTGCTGGAGGATTCTTTCTCCCTCTGCCCCTCCTCTGTTTGCTCTCTAAAATAAATAAATCTTTAAAAAAGAGATTCAGTCTCATCCACAGCTGACTTTTGAGAAAATGCTGAAGAAATCCATTAGGATAAAGAACTGATTACTGGACACTGATCTATACTCAGCCAGCATCCTCCTGTTAAAGCCTTACGTAAATGATAAGAACAGACCTAACCAAAGGAAACAACGTGAAGTCAATCAAGCGTTCATCTGATGACCAACACTAAACTTTGTCTTTCTCCTTAGCTCAGCTGCAAGTTCCTGAGGACAGAGACAAGGATCTGTGGACTTTCGGGTTTCCTACCACACCATGGAACTGACTGATATTCCCTGAGCTCTGGAAATGGCAGTGGAGTAGTATAACCAACAGAGCAACTGGGCCAGGATCAGGAGATCAGTTTGAGAACCACCTCTCCCAGCTGCCAGCTGTCACTTCAGCTCCCAGCCTCAGCTTCTTCCATCAGAGTGAGGTTAACACTATCAGCCCTGCCTGACAGGACCGTTGTGAAAGTCTAGTGAGAAAACTCAGAACTAAGTCCACAGTACACTATAAAGTACTTTACAGCTGTTGCCTGTACAATGCCATCATGAACCTCTACACTGCTGTGATAGCCTCCTAACAGTCTTCTGCTTCCATGATACCCCAACACGACCCAATTTCTAAATAGCAGCCAAATTCATAACTAAAAATATAAATCAGGGGGTGCCTGAGTGGCTCAGTTGGTTAAGCACCTGCCTTGGGCTCAAGTCATGATCCCAGGGTCCTGGGATCAAGCCCACATCCAGCTCCCTGCTGGACGGAGAGTCTGCTTCTGCCTCTCCCTGCCTGCTGTTCCCCTTGCTTATGCTCTCTCTCTATCTCTCTTTCTCTCCAATAGATGAATTAAATCCTTAAAAAAAAATATATATATATATATAAATCAGATCTGTTCACTTCCTGGTCTAAAATCCTCCTCAGGCTTTCATTACACTTAAAATCCAAACTCCTTATCATGACCTCCGACTAGACTGGAAGTCCCTGCTACACAGGGAGGTATTCATCTGTATGTTCAGTTGGGGGAGCAAATGAAGTACCTGGATAGAACTGACCAGAAATATGGCTAAAAATGCTCAGGAATTTGTTTTGATTACCTCGTTCATCGCCAGAAACTGTAAACTTGTATGGACTCTGACCAGTCCATAATCCTACATAGCCAACAAACGTGGTTCCTGTGAAGGCGACCTGAAATCAAGAGATAGGTATCATTTTGCCATTCCCACCAAATATACATTGAAATCATCTGTTTTGTCCCACTCGTGGAATTTTTTCTTATAAGTTCCAACATAATAAAAACTCTTAAAATCTTCTGAAAGGTTTAACCTGGAGGTTCCATTAATAGAAGTCAGTGGGTCGGTGATCTTGAATGGGAAAAAAGGCACATCTTTATTTTCACTCATTTCTAACTAAAACTTCACTTCTTCAGTAACAGATGCACACAATAAATCCTGTAATCATAGCAGTGCCTATGACTCTGCCACCACAGACATAGCAGATACCTTCACATATATAATGGTATCATACTTATCTTGACATGGTATAATTATGTATCCTGAAATGCCATTCTTAACTTATCACTACCCTGAAACTACGGTAGTTATTAGATACATGGCTAAGATTTACTGATTGTGTTGAGAAAAAGTGTAATATTGAATTCCAACATAACTGGGTTTTTTTGTAATCTATACATTTTATGTGTTACAAAACATTCTGAGAAAGGATCATAGGCTTCATCAAAGGGGATCATGCCCCGAAAGATTGAGAAACTCTATCCGAAAAATAGCAAATGGGCTCTGACTAAAAACTTGTGTTGACTTGATTGTAAGAGATAAAGGTCATGCATCTTATAAGTTCTGTGAGATAAGAGGAAGTGAGGATTGTTTGGCAGTCATAATCATATTTAAATTTTATATTTATTTATTTAAAAAATAGATTTTATTTATTTATTCATGAGAGACAGAGATAGGCAGAGACACAGGCAGAGGGAGAAGCAGGCTGGAGCTCTGGATCACACCCTGACCCAAAGGTGTGGGTGGCTACCCAGGCGTCCCCATATTTAAATATTAAATGTATCTCTTATGTAACCCTCATGGTTATCCCATGAGTTATAGGGATCACTTCCACTTTAAATTAAGGTAACGATAATGAGCTCCAATCACACTCTAGCAGTTACTGCAGATACCAGATTTCATTTTTAAAGAGATACTTAGAATAATGCCTGTTCAATAAAGGTTAACCAACATTTTTTATTTTCAGAAACAAACAGACCTGGGCTAATATTTTTCCTTAGAAAGCTATACATTACATCTGTAATCATTTTAATCATTTTTTTCTACCTCATTGGGTTGTAAAAATAATTTAAGGTGGCTAAACTACAAAGAAAAAAACGTAGTGGCCTTAGTTTTATAAATGACATTTTCCTGGCTCATTGAGGGCTTCCAGTGAATTCTCCCCATTTCCATTCACAGCAGTAAAATGGGCATAATACTACGTTGCTGCCAAAGCCTTTACAAAATGTAATTATATGAAGAAAAAAAAGTAATTATACTGTCATTTTGTTCACATGATACACTGACGCTCATTTTAGGGTCACTCTTGAAAGGCGGAGCAAATTAAAGTTTGGAAATCAAAATCACATTGTAGTTTCCAAGATATTTTATACTACATGATTATAGATAATTCTGGGGTATAAGTTACAAGCTCTTTTATCTTGCAGCTCTGAAAAACTGTCTTTATTTCTAAATGTCTGCACTTTCCAGTTGTCTCTGCCAGGTCAGTTAACATAAACCCTTAGCTGCAGCAGGAAGCTCTGAATCACCACCGAAGTCTGAGTTTGGGGGGGAAGAAAGCCAGTAAGAGGCCAAAGGCCTGGTTTTGTGGTGGTCTGTGTCAGGCCTCCACCTCTCATCTGGAAAATGAGGATGAAAATGTTGATTTGCGCCCGCTTGGAAGGCCATGGTGAGGATCTAATGAGGAACGGTATGTAAAAATACTTTAAAAATTATGTACAATATTCAAGAATAAGAGATTAATTATGTTGTGGATAACTTCTTCCTAATTTAGCAAAAACAGTCTTGGCCATGAGCCCTCAGCAGAGAGACACTATTCAAGCGTACACTGCTGGATTTGGTAATAACTTAAGTACTAAGAGTCAAGCCACACCAGCAGGCTATTTCTCAGGGCCACTCCAGGACACACAGGGACAAATAAAGCAGTAACAGGGCGAGTTCTAGAGAGAACTGTTGAAATAATTTATTCTTATTGCATTTATTCCTTTGTCAACTTAGAAGAATTTTTGCTTTATTGTAGATAATGGAGGAAAGCACAAAGCAGCCAGTGAAAAGGATTACTGTCCCATCATCCAGTAAGAATTGCTAACATTTCAGCAGATTTCCGTTAGAACATAGCACGCATGGATATTCTATTGTTGTTACCATTTAAAACCATTTTTTAAATAATTCTTCAGCTATAAACCAAATTGTTAACAGTGGAGAAGTAAAGGAATGAAATGAGAAAATGAGAAACTTTTGCCTTAAGTATTTCTGCATAGTTTTAATTTTTTATGAGAAAAAGTTGTTTCTGTAAAACCAGATGACCAAGTAAGTATTGAATAAATGAGTTTGCAGCATTTGTGGCTCAGCCCCTAAATGCAAAGAACATATGAAATATAGTCCTTATCCTTAAAGTGTCCCCCAAAGCCAAAATCTGGCTTTAGCATGCTGTTTCATGGCAATAACATGCTTTGTGTATTCAATGAACATCGATTAAAGCTGTCTCTCCAGATGCTTACACAGAAATATGAAAATAGTACATATTAGGTTACATTTTTATGATGAAAGTAAAATGATCTCAATATAATTTTTTAAAGATCATACTTAAGAGAGTGCTTTAGGTCAATCATACTTATAGAATGAAGGACTATTTATTAATTTATCAAGCACTGCCATATGCTTTGCATAGATTACTTCATGTAACCTGTCTAGCTACCTCTATAAAGTAATGATTAACCTGAGCTGTCACCTGCAAAATGTGAATAATTTCCCACATTCTTGCAGGAAGTAAGTGACAGAAGCAGAATTCAAACCCAGGACTGTCAGACTTTAAAGCTGGCCATTTCTAGTCATTCCACCATGCAGCCCCGCCCTATTCCAGAAGCAGTCTCAATATGGGAAAGCAGAGAAAGAGCTGACCCACCAGGATAAGTGGGTGACTGAGAGTTCCCTAAGGAAAATTAATTGCTTTCTCTAAGTAGATATTCCATAATAATAAATGACCCTTCTTTCTATGAGCAAAATGGACATAAACCTCTCTTGCAGTTTTGTGTTTTCAGGAGTTGATGTTTTCCGTACCTTAAAGTGATAACACACTTAAGCAGCAGGCCATCCTAGTGATTGCTAACTTTGGTTAGCAAGTCTCTCTGATTTCTGAATCTTATAGTGTACAACTATACCTTCCCATTCTTTATGAATTGCACATCCACGGTCAGCTTGTTCAAGAAATTTTCAAAAGGATAATCCAGATTCCGGCCATGGTAAATGTGGCCTCTGGAGTCTTGAGCCACGATACTGGTGCAGAATCTGAGAGAAGAGAAAAGTACAATATGAATGAATGAGAAACGTAAGAAAAAGGGAAATGAGTTTTTCATTTAAGAAATAAAGCCTTGGGCAGCCCATGTGGCGCAGCAGTTTAGCACCGCCTGCAGCCTGGGGTGTGATCCTGGAGGCCTAGGATCGAGCCCCACGTCGGGCTCCCTGCATGGAGCCTGCTTCTCCCTCTGCCTGTGTCTCTGCCTCTCTCTCTCTCTCTCTCTCTGTGTGTGTGTCTCTATGAATAAATAAATAAAAATCTTAAAAAAAAAGAAAAGAAATAAAGCCTTAAAGTAAAATAAGTCTTCTCCTTATAATGGGTACGTATGATAGGTGATCCTTGTCCAAGAATATGGATTCACAATTCAAGATGAAAAGGCACCTGGGTGGCTCAGTGGTTGAGCATTTGTCTTTGGCTCAGGTCATGATCCCTGGTCCTGGGATTGAGTCTTGATCAGGCTCCCTGCAGGGAGCCTGCTCCTCCCTCTGCCTATGTCTCTGCCTCTCTCTCTGTTATCTCTCAAGAATAAATGAATAAAATAATAAATAAATAAATAAAATCTTTAAAAAGAAAAGCACAACTGGACACAAACTCATGTGTTCATTCGGTATTATTAGACCGTTGCCCTCAGCACACCTGGCATTGAACACCTACTGAAAGAGAATTTCATCCTAAATTTAAATCTGAAACTGACTCATTCTGGGCTCAGCTAGATCTCTGAGCTTTGCTTATGCCTCAGTTTGGCAGTATGTAGTCTATTTAACACACCACTCAAAGCTAGTTCAAACTCACTTTTCCTCTATGAATTTCTCAGAGCACATACAATGGCACCAAACCATTCTGTCCCACAAATGTCTCATTTTGTCTCTTTAGGGGCCTGGCACTTACCCTGTCCCTCTCAGGGCTCCCTGCAAAGAGTTAATAAGAGAAAAGGATCCTTTAATAACTCCCAGCTGGGCACCTGGGTGGCTCAGTCAGTGAAGCATCTGCCTTCAGCTGAGGTCATGATCTCGGGGTCCTGGGATGGAGCCCTGCATCAGGCTTCCAATTCAGCAGGGAATCTGCTTCTTCCTCTCCTTCTGTTCCTCCCCCTGCTCATTCTCTCTCTCTCTCTTCCTCAAATAAATAGAAAAAAATCTTTAAAAAGAGGGAGGGGGAGGGAGGGAGAGAGAGAGAGAGAGAAACTCTCAGCTGGAAAAAAGTATTTTGAGGAAAAGTGGGAGAGGCTTGTTAAGATAATCTAAGTGTCCATTTCTTCTGAGAATATATAATGCCTTGTAGAAAAATACACACAGCAAGTCCAATTTAGGAAAAGATATGTATATCCACACAAACAAAATTGAGAGAAGTACCCTGATCGTTGCTCTGCACTGTTGGTCATTTCTCAGTAACAAGATTGTGATTAATTTTCTTTATACTTTTCTGCATTTCTAATTTTCTATAATGACTACAGATTATTTTCATAATAAGAGAAAATAAATGTTATCTATTTTTTTGTGGTTTAAAAAAGGAAGTTTGGTTTTTTATTTTTTCCAAGATTTCTGGTCTTCCAAGAGTTGATATCAAAGAGGAAGCTGATAAAACACTGGAAGTGGCTAAAGCAAAGTTTGTGGAATCTGAGGATTTTTCAAAACTGGCAAGACGACAATATTTCTATGTCAAGCCAAGCTTTTTGTTTTGTTTTTAAGTAGGCTGCATGCCCAGCCTGGAGCCCAATGTGGGGCCTGACTTGACAACCCTGTGATCACCTGAGCTGTGATCAAGAGCAAGACACCCAACTGATGGAGCCACCCAGGTGCCCTGTAACCTGAATATTTAAATGTGAGGTAGTCAATAAGCACAGGGAAGAAGAGGGGAGCTGTGGGCTTTAGGGGAGGTGCTGCAGTACACCGGAGACACAGGAACGTTTAGCAACGTCTGACCACTCACCGGGCACCTGACTTTCAGCAAGTTTTTCCCTTCTGAAGCTTGGTTTCTACACAACAGGTAATACTATCATCTCCAGTGCCTGGCACCCAATAGGCTCAATAAAGGATAGGTAGGATTATTCTGATTCAAAAAGCCTTACATCAGATATGTGAACAGAACATTTCCTTTGTTGATCCTAATAGAGTCTGACGGTGCTTTTTATTGTCAAGCAATTCAATACATATCAAATCCGAATTTTAGAATATTTTTATTAGACCTTTGGCTTCAATCTGCTTGAATACATAGACTCCAACAAAAAAAAAAGGTGGAAGTGAAAACTTTTTTTTTTTTTAATTGAGAAAGCCACATGTCAGAAGAAGAAAAAGATGGGGGTAGGAGATGAGGAATAGCAGAATTAACTTCCTTCAACTGAAAAGCATGTTAATTTAACAAGTTTGTGTCTTATCTGGGTCTTTAAATACTTCCCTAAAGTGGTAGACACTCAGTGTTTCTTAGCCTATTTTGCCTAGGGGTTCAGGGAAGATACCAGTGGGCTTTCAAGTTGCCTTATTCCAAGAACCTTCTCTCCCCCTCCCCTCCCCAATCATCTTTTAGCAACCAAAAGCTATTACGTATGTTGTTAGATAAGGCTGGTCTGGTGGCAAAACAGTAAGTCCTGAAGGCAGAGGCCAGGTCAAACCTGTCTTACTTCTGGGACCTACTACTGAGCCAATAAGACTTAAGACTCCCCCTGCCCTGTGCCTGGGATCAACCACACATTCTTCAGTGCTTTCACTTCTGTGCCCCCTTTTATCATGCCCACTCTGCCTACCAAGTACTGGCTCAACCCTGGAGGGTATAGGCTTTGAAAGGGTATAGGCTTGAAAGAGAAGTCAGGACCTCTGGCCGTGAAAAACATGGAATAAATGTAGGGGGTACAAATGAGTGCTGGGATGACCCTATGCATTATAAGGATGCAATGCAGGGTCCCTGGGTTAACTACAGAGTGGGGTTAGTTCTTAAAACTTTCTGTTAAAGTACATGCTGAGTAGCGTTTGGAAAGTGGGATACTACCTGGATTGGTGGAGGGAGAAAGAAGGACTCTGGGTAGAGGGAAGGTCAATGTTGAGGTCAGAGAAGCTGCTTTCCTTCTCGAGGCCCAAGGTCTGCTGCTCAGATTTACCCAGAGAGGCAAAGAGGAAGCACCGGAGGCTTCCGGGCAGCCCAATCACCAACCTGTTTTTATTACACTGGAAATATGTCTCGTCCTACCCCGGTGTGGCAGGAGTCCCTGGTCGCTCCCAGGTAATCCCCGCTAGCGCGGACACTCACGCGGTGGACTCGTAAGCCAGGTTGAGCAGCAGGCAGTCGGCCAGGCTGTAGTCCAGGACTTGGCACATGCCACGGATCTCGTCGGTGAAGGGCGGGGGCAGGAGGCGCGCCAGCTCCCCCACCGCCTTTCCCATCAACGCGTGGACCCACCGGGGGACCTTATTTCTGGAAACGAAGGACCACGAGGAAGCTGGACCCGGGACCATCGGGGGTTGAGGGGTGCGACGACGCATGGGTGGGGGTTCCTAGGGCTCCTATCCTGGGGGTGCTAGGCCCCTCCGCTTCCTAGAGGGCCGTCGGCCCAGGGCCCGCATCACCCAGCTCGCAGCATCCCGGAGGGACGCAGGAAACTCGGAGGCGGGGGCAGAGCGGGCGAGCGTGGTCCCCAGAGGGGCGGGACTCGGGGCGCGGCAGGCCTGCAAGAGGGCGCCCTGCGCTGCCGTCCTGCGCCCCTCACCCGGAGGGCTGGGGCAGGGCCGCTCCCGCCACCCTCAGCCCGACGCTTCCCGAGGGGGACGAAGGCCAGTTCCGGTCGCCGCCGCCCTGCGCGCCTGAGCTGCGGGCCGGGGCCGGGGCCGGGGCCGGGGCCGGGGCCGGGGCCGGGCGCGGGCCGGTGGCGGGGGCGCGGGGGCAGGTGCCCACGGGCCGCAGGGGCGTCCCGCGGCGCCCGCGCTCACCCGAGGATGTGCGCCATGGCGGTGCGCAGGGCGTCCAGGTCGAAGCGCCGCAGCACGGGCAGCCAGCGCAGCTCCGGCGCCGCGTCCAGGCTCACGTTGAAGAGCGGCGGGGCTGGGGGCGACGCGGCGGCCCACACCCCGGCCCACAGCAGCAGCAGCGCCCGCCCCGAGCGCGCCCCCGGCCCCGCGGCTCGCATGGCTCGGGCTCCGCGGGCTGCGGCCGGAGCGCCCGGGCACGCGCAGGCGGAGGGGGAGCCGCGGGGGGCGGGGCGGGGCGGGGCGCTGGGGGCGGAGCCCGCGGGGCACAGACGCCGGACGGCGGTGCACACCGCCCCGCGCCCGCGAGTCCCGCCGCGGCTCTGCCCCGCGGGGCGCGGGAGCTGCCGGCCTCGCCCGCCGCTCCCGCCTCGCCGCTCTCCTTTTCCGCCTCATTTGCTTGTCTTTAAAGCCTTTATCTGGATTTTACAAGAATTATTTTCTGTTCAACATTCCTATGTCTTTTCAGTTAAAAAAAAAAAAAAGCTTAAGAGTTGACATTTATGTGCCAAATGTTTTTGCTGAGTCTTTCACATTTAACCATCAAAACAAGCCAAAGACAGGTGCAAGTAACTCATCTCCGTTTTCCTTATGGGCAAAATGCGAGGCCTGGAGAGGTTCAGTAATTTGCCGGATGTCACACCACTGTGGGCCTGCGCTGGCCTCCTGAGCCAGGCTGCAGAATCCAAACTCCACCTTCATTCTCGTGCAATGGTGGAGCCTATTTCTTCTCTGAGACTATGGGCTATACTTAATGATTTGCTTCTAATAAATACAATACAGCTTTAGTGGTGGTATCTGGCTTACAAGACCACAAAATATTGCAGGCATCCTCTTTGCACTATTTGCAGGGGGCCAGCTGTCATGCCCTGAGAACACTAAAGTCCTGTGAAAATGTTCCTGTCTTGAGGAACTGAGACCTTTTACCAAGAATCAGAGAGGAACTGAGCTTTCTTACTAGTAGTCAAACGAATGAGCAATCTTCAAAGTGGGTCCCCCAGGCCCAGCTAAGCCACCCCCAAATTCCTGAACCACAGAAGCTACAGAATATTCGTGGCTTTAGCCACTAAATTTTGACAAATTGTTATGCAGCAGTAGGTAACTAATACAGACTAATAACACAAGTGGAGTATTACCATCCTGACACCTCAAAATGTAGGCATGGCTTTGGAATGGAGCAGTAGGTGGCAACTGGACAAACTCTGAACAGTATTAGTAAAAGCCTAAAAAGCTCCTGGTATTGGGGATCCCTGGGTGGCTCAGCGGTTTAGCACCTGCCTTTGGTCCAGGGCGTGATCCTGGAGTCCTGGGATCGAGTTCCACATCAGGCTCCCTGCATGGAGCCTGCTTCTCCCTCTGCCTGTGTCTCTGCCTCTCTCTCATGAATAAATAAAATCTTAAAAAAAAAAAAAAATGCTCCTGGAATTGACTATGAGAAGTCTAAGGGCCTTTAAGGAGACTGCCTATATTAGTTTCAGGGGAAGTGAGGAACATGAACTGGCAACCGGAGAACATTGGTTGTTACTTAATAGTAGAACATTTAACAACTGTCATCCACAGTAATACCGAAGGTAGAAAATGTAACTGGAGAACAACGCAGCTAAATTTCTAGTTAAAATATTGAAGTTGGGATCCCTGGGTGGCACAGCGGTTTAGCACCTGCCTTTGGCCCAGGGCACGATACTGGAGACCAGGGATCGAATCCCACGTCGGGCTCCCGGTACATGGAGCCTGCTTCTCCCTCTGCCTGTGTCTCTGCCTCTCTCTCTCTCTCTCTCTGTGACTATCATAAATAAATAAAAATTAAAAAAATAAAATAAAATATTGAAGTTGTCACCTACCTTCTTCCTGCTTATTGTAAAATGTGAGAGAAGCTTAGGACTGTTACAAAGGATCTGGCAAAATGGTGCAGCCACTTTGGAACACAGTTTGGTAATTTCTTACAAAACTAAATATAAACTCTTTGTGTATGATCCAGTAACTGCTCTCCTTGATACTAATCCAAAGGGGTAAAAATTTATGTCCATACCTGAACATAGATATTTATAACAGCTTTATTCATAACTGCCAAAACCTACAAGCAACCAAGATGTCCTTCAGTAGGTAAATGGATAAACCAACCATAATATATCCAGAGAATGGAATGTTACATCACTAAAAAGAAATGAACTATCCAAACCATGAAAAAACATGGAGGAAACATAAATACAAACTACTAAATGGAAAAAAAACCCAAAAAAACCCAATATGAAAACAGTAGGTTTTGACTCCAACTGTGACATTCTGCAAAAGGCAAAACTCTAGTAAAAAGATCAGTGGTTGCCAGGGGTCAGGAAGAAAGGGGGGGTGAACAAGCAGAGAGGATTGTAGGAGCACTAAAACTACCCTCTATACTGCAATGGTGGACAAATATCATTATACATTTGTCTAGACCATAGAATATACAAAACTAAGAGTGAACCCTACTGTAAACTATGACTTGTGGTGATAATGATGTAGGTTCATCAACTACAATGATTGCATCACTCTGGTGCACTCAGTTTTGCCGTGAACCTAGAACTGCTAAAAAAAAAAAAAAAAAAAAAGTCTACTTAGTGTCTCCTAGGTGGCTCAGTTGGTTGAGCGGTTGACTGTTGGTTTTGGCTTAGGTCATGACCTGAGGGTCCTGGGATGGAGCTCTGCCTTGGGCTCTGCACTCAGTTGGGTCTGCTTCAGGATTCTTTCTCCCTCTGCCCCCAAATCCCCCTCCCTGCTCTGTCTCTAAAATAAATAAACTTTCAAATTAAAAATTGGCTATTTTTTAAAATAAGGATCCAGGACTGGTTTTGAAAATTCCCAGACCCAAGGTATATTTGGGTTTATCAAAAAGTTTATCACATAGATGGCACTGGCTATCTGTGGAGATTTGTGTAACATAAGTAACTAACAAAGAATTGGTATCTAGAATGTATAAAGATCTCCTACAAATCAATAATAAAAAAACACCAAAAAGCTGTAAAAGAAGAACCAAATGGCAAAAATCTATGTGAAACAACCTTAACCTCTCTAGTAACCACTGAAATCAAAGTTAAAACAGTGTCATTTTATAAACAACAGAGTATTTCCTCTTGGGCCTTTATTATTCATTTTCTTACATGTGTTATTTGATTATGCTATAAATACTTTTGCTATTTTGTTCCTTTCATTTGTAAGCATTCCCTATTGTAAAATTTTTATGGCTTCAAATTATTCCATCATGCAGATAAATTGTAACTTCATCTCCACACTGAGGCTGGATTGACAAAACAATGAAAGAATTTGCAGACTAAGATTACCATGTAAGAAGTGCCCTACACAAACATTTGTATGGTTTTTAAATAGTAGAGAATTAGCTGCGCTTTGTTCTTATCTGCAGTTTTAAATAAGTACTGACCAAAGGTTGTACTAGGAGAGAAAAGTTTATTTCCTTATAAAAGAGAAAAAGCTCCATGTGAGTGCCTTACTTTTCTATTCATTTTCAAGATATTTTAAAAATCTCATTAAAAAAATAAACAATAGTTAATTTTTAGTTTTATTTTATGCTATGAAAGGATGTCACTGATAGAGCCTTATTATTCTTGGTAACAAAGCTTAAAATGTATTTATCTAAAATGGTTTGAAGAACAGAATATTCCAAACAATCTGGGTTGCCATGTGATACTTTAAATAGATACATTTTCAAAGAATTAGAATATGAGGTAATGAAAACAAAATTTATATTAACTATAACTTTTCAGAAATTATACCACCTTTTAAACCATAACTTTTCTGATTCAGGAATAGATTTCCTACTGCTTTCCTGCTCATCATATGCATCAATTTGTTAGCAAATAGCCATTTCACCCTCCTGCCAGCTGAACTTCCCTTTTTAGGATGCTCTCAGCCCTATGCTGCACCTTTTTCTGATAGCTCCATAAGCAGCCTTATATTACATTAGTCATTTTTGTAAGCCTATTCCTTAACTGGATTGAAGGTTTCCATATGGCACAAACATTGTGTTTGCAACCCACACATTGAGCATTCAATATATGTTTTTAGATTTCAAACTAATTCCCCCCAAAATGGATGAAGGGTAAAGCAAATAGTAGCAACTGTAACTGTTGTTTCATTTCATGAAGATTAAACAAAAAAAAAAAACAAAAACAAAACATTGCTAATCTTTGATGAGAAATTTACTAGATGCTAACATTCTCAGAATTCTCAATCAATGAGGTAGGTGGTCTTATATTTATAGAGAGAACTGACTGGAAATAAATCACATATTCAAATACTTGCTGAGCACCTAAGATCCTGGGCACTGAACTAGCACTAGTGATAGAGCAGAGAACAGACTCTGCATTTCATGACTCTGCTGAGATCACATACAAAATACATCAGTATTCTAGAATTACACATCACTTTATATATAAGTTATGAGCCTGGAAATGGGAGCTCATCCCTGAAATGGATCCATTCTCAGTACTGACAAAAAAAAAAATGGAGATTGAAAAGCTGATGCTCAGACTCTGATGATCACTTTAAGGTAAAAGTGACCTTGAAAGACCACTCCTGCCTTTGTTGACAGCATCCAACCTTGTGAAAATCTGATCTTCAAATTTATAGTAAATATTCGCAAGAGAAGATTTCTAAGATTTCCTTTATTAGGAAATTGGGTAGAATTAAGATACTATGCATTCGAGAAATAAGAGTTAAGACTTTCACTTTTTTAAATGAGATATTTTTCTATCTTGCATATAAACCTCAGGTAAGAGCAAGGTGAAGCCACAGTAGTACAAAAGTCAGAGCACAGAATGGACTTTGGCCTCCTGGCCTCTAAGTGGAGTGGGAAAGTCCAAAGGAAGGATGACTTCCAGACACCATCACAAGTCATGCAGCAAAGCTGTGAACCCTAGCTGCTATGCCATTTTGAATTTTATTTACCTCCTTGAGGAGACACCCAGTTCAAAAATGCAAACAAAAGAGAGAGAGAGAGAGAGAGAAGTTTCAGGTCTGAAATATTCAAATTTGCACAGGACACTTCCTGTTAAACAATGAAGTTGCTGAAGTTAACTCAGAACTCCTCTCACCAGGCCAGTGTAATTTCAATGTAAAACTTCAAGATTTTCACAACTAATCTCTAGCGAGCTGGGGCATCTTTGGGGAAGGTCACAAAGTTTCAAAATAAAACCAAAAGTCTTTTGGACTTGGAGTGGAAACGTGAACACAGAAAGTGAATAAGAGAAGTAGTTTTCGAAGCTACTTTCTAATTCTGGGTAGACAGAAAATTGCCTTTTACTCTCAAGCAACAATTTTCTCATCTACCACAATATGATCTAGGAAATCAAAGGCAAAAACATCAGACTACTTCCAAACGCAATGACTTGCAAACAGAGAGGCTGACCATGGCTCTGTGTTCCTTGAAATCCACTCAGACATGCTTAGGGGAGGGAGCCTAACACGGCACTTAACACACACAATAGTACCTATCTGAGATTAGGAACCTTTTATTGAGATAACGCAAACAGCAAGCTAAAAATACTAGAGCATGAAGACAGGCTGAGGAAACCAATCTGATTTCTTATTCCTTTATGGTGGCCCAAATGATGAACTAAAGACACTCTAAGATTCCTATTTATACTTAAGGCAATTTAAAAAGCGAGGTCTTAGCCAAAAAGCCTGTACCTGGCATTCAAAAAAATACGTACACTTTTTTGGATGGACTAAATTAGACCTAAATTGGCGACATAAAATCTGTACAGCAGGGACCTGTTTTTTAGCAGGTAAGCCTATATACAAGTAAGAATCTCTTACTCTTGTAACATTGTCCTGTTGAGAAAATGTTTAACTCTTATGCCCTGTAGAAGCCTCTGTGACCCCAGAGAAGCACAGACCTATCTTTACTAGAGAACTATTTACACTGCACATAAATACACATACAATACACATCCGCCCCCTCTAATTTGCCAAATAGGCTGTGAATGCCTTCTGTGAGGGGTGATGGCTCATTCATTTTTATATCTACAGTGACATTTAGTAGGCATCCAACAATATTTTTCTTTGCATGAATGCTAAACAAAAATGCTTTTACAACACCACTACTGGTTACATTCCAAACATTCCCATTACCCAACTCCAAAACAGAAATACTAAATTGCTACCAAATTTACTGTGTTTTTCACAATATGGTACCTTCAGGACTTTTTAATGTAAACATGCTTGATTAACTAATTTTCAAAATAATGATACAAATTTAGCATTCTTCTTGGAATGGAAGACTTGCTCGGAGGTTACTTCATTCTTTTTCTCTTTTTCAAAAGTGCATCTCGTAGTGCCAGCTGGAACGTAAGAAAAAAAAATTCTAAACATGGGAAGTTTTGGGTATCCTATTATACCAACAGAATCACTAAATCAACAAATCATCCCGAGATTATTAAGTGTGTGTGTATTGGATACTAGTCCATGAATTCTCAAGCACCACTTTGATTCCTAGAAATTTTTTAAGATCTCTAGCTTTTGAATTTCAACAAGGTAAGTGTTTTTTGTTTGCTTTGTCAAAGCAGTTTTTGGGGTGGAAGTCACCTGATTCTCTAGCTAAATGTTCAAACTATCTGCATTTTATGATTTTAAGGTATTAACTCCTTGTCTTTATTCATATCTGGGAATTGGTACATCTTTGTAGATAGTCAGAATAGCTAAGGATTAAAGGTATAAAAATTAACAAGTTCATTTTAACCTAATTTGTATGGCTGAAGAAGTATTTCTCAGACTCATCTGTCTTATTCTCTCATCTGCAAAATATAAAACCATAGTACCTGCTCATATTGTTCTATACTGATTAATCTAAAAAAATACAAAACTCTAGAATAGTCAAGGCACATGGTAAAAACTATGTTAGATAATGATGTTATAATCCAAGGTTACATGGGTTTAATTCTGCTTATTAAACTTTGTAATAAAGCACAAGCTACTCACTACTCTCACACAGATCTCTCAGTTCCCTTCTCCCTCCATATGTCACCCTTTGAACATAAGGAACCAATATATTCTCCTTCCTCTTCCTTTACCTTTCCAAAGGTTTCACTGTAAGATCCTCCTCTCTTTCTCTGCCATATGCTTTACCTTCCTTTTCTAGTCTCATCTTTTTTTATATTCTATGAGTATATTCTATAAATTTGCAGTAAGACCCTATGTACACTTTCAAGGCATGTTAAAGTATCACTGAGGGGGGCAGCCCCGGTGGCGCAGCAGTTTTAGCGCCGCCTGCAGCCCAGGGCGTGATCCTGGAGACCCTGGATCGAGTCCCACATCGGGCTCTCTGCATGGAGCCTGCTTCTCCCTCTGCCTGTGTCTCTGCTACTCTCTCTCTCTCTGCATCTCTATGAATGAATAAATAAATAAATAATCTTTAAAAAAAATAAAAATAAAGTATCACTGAGGGGTATAAGGGGTATGAAATGTGATGCTTTCTCAGAGAGGGCTTAAGGTGCACGAGCTAACAGAAAATATATACTGGTCTCTGCCACTGGTTCCTGGCACAGAACTCCTAAAAGTGGTAATCTCCTAAGTGATAAGGGCATCTTGTTTTAATAGTTGTCCTTGACCCTGTCCCTGACACAGGGCTCCCCAAACCCCTGTAATTCCTAAGTGATAAGACCACCAGGAGAATCTTTTTTTTCTAATGAGGTAACTAGGTGGGCTGCTGGATGGGGGCTGGCCCAAGAAAGACCTTGGATTTTTGGCAACCCCCACCCCCAACATACACATTTCTCCAGAAGGGGAAAGAGGCTGGAAATGGTATTAATAATTGATCACGCCTATGTGATGAAGCCTTCAAAAAAACTCCCTTTACTGTGAGGTTCTGAGAGCTTCCAGGTTAGCGAATACATCTACACCAGGAGGGTGATGTATTCCACTTCTGTCCACAGGGACAGAAGCTTCTGCATTCAGGACCCTCCTAGACCCTGCCCCTATGTATCTCTTCATGTGGCTGTTCATCTGTATCCTTTATCACATCCTTTAATAAACTAGTAAATTTAACCGTTGCCCTGAGTTCCATGAGCAGCTGTGGCAACTTAATGAAACCTAAGGAAAGGGTCACTGGTCAGAAACACAGGTTATCACCTGGGCTTGTGACTGGTTTCTGAAATTTATGTGTGTGTGTGCAATCTCATGGGACTGAGCCCTTAACCTGTGGGATCTGACACTATCTCCACAAAAACAATGTCAGAATTAAATTAAATTGTAGGACACTTAGCCAGCATTACAGAACATTGCATGTATAGGGAAAAAAGACTCTACACATTTGGTGACCATAAATGTCAGAAGTGAAGTGCTCTGTGTGAATAGCAAAAGAAACACACAAAAGTTGGACTGAAATGGGTTTTTCTATTTCAGAATCACAGGTCAGTTTGGGAGATGCTCTAAAGTTGCACGTCCAATACAGTAGTCACTAGTTGCATGTGGCTTCTGGACATTTGAAAAATGGTGAGTCCAAACTGAGATGTGCCACAAATGTAACACACACAGTGGATTTCAATTAGTTCAAAACCAAGAAGGTACAGCATCTCATTAATAATTTTTATACTGATTGATTACATATTGAAATGATACCATTTTGGATGTACTGGGTTAAATAAGATATAGTGCTAAAATTAATTTCATCTCTTTTTGCTTTTTCATTCTAAAATTATATATGTGGTTTATATTGAATTTCAATTGGGGAGTGGTAGTCTAGAGTGGAGAGAATAAGAGAAAATTAGAAACCTAGAGTCAAGTTTTGTAACTTAGAGACCTTAAAGAAAATATAGGGCAAGGATACATACTAGAAATTCTGATTAATTTCAGGTTCCAAATGGCAAAAAAACTACACGACAAGGGAAAACATTCTTGAGCCAACAAATGCGTATGTCTAATGAACTCTTACTCTTAAATAAAAAATTCTTTCATCTTTGAGAGAGAAGTTTCATGATTCAAGGATTGCTGGCAAGGAACAAAGCAAGGCTTCCAGATCACGCCAAAAAAAAAAAATCTCTCCAAAACAACAGAGGAAGTATGGAGTAGGGTCGGTCACAAAATGTAGCAAAACCACAAAAACTTCATAATGAAGGAAGGAAAAAACCATGGTGCAACTCAGTGGTTACTATTCCTCAACCCTAAAATCTTATAAAGGTCTGCTGAAGGATAAGCTAATGGACTGCATCAATTCAACTATGAATTTAAGTTGAATTGATAAAATTCAGATATTTATTTATTATGACTTATTTATGTAATTTAGACAGGAGGAGATAGTAGGGGTGGTGGGGGAGAAGGGGCAGAGGAAGAGAGAGAATCCCAACCAGACTCCCAATGAACAGGTGGGGCTTGAGAGTATGACCTGAGCGGAAATCCAGACTCAGATGCCTAATAAACTGAGCCACTCAGGCAGCCCAAAATACAGATATTTAAAATCTGAAATGGCACCTTTCTTTTCACCTCAATTTTAACAATCTTTATTCAAAATACAGGTCACTTTATTATTTACATAATGTTGCTGGATACAGTTTAGGAACCAGAAAAATGAAATAAGCAGACAGGTAGATTTTAAATGGCACCTTAATTCAGTTAATACTGCCTTGGTACCCCCACAGATGGAATATTGCCTTGGAAAGCTGGCCATTAACATTCTGGTCTGGCAGGCTCATCCTTGGCTAGCAACTTAGAAATACTGGTATATTCTTGGACTTGACTTTCTGGCGATCCTTCAGAATACATTTACATATATTCTGGTATACTCCCCATAGATAAAAATATGAAAACATGA
Organism: Vulpes vulpes; assembly: GCF_048418805.1. Classification (NCBI taxonomy): domain Eukaryota; kingdom Metazoa; phylum Chordata; class Mammalia; order Carnivora; family Canidae; genus Vulpes; species Vulpes vulpes. The sequence continues at coordinate 4,449,994 of NW_027325780.1, read as the reverse complement.
ATTTATTATAATAAATTACTCAAATAAGCAAGCCAACTGAGCAACACAGGACTACACATCAAAGACCATAAATAGATAAAATGATACTCCCAAAATCTTTAAACATAAAAGCTTTGCAAAAGAGCATGTAAGGAAGGATCATGTTATGTTTCACAGATGCAACATCAATAATTTTAGCAGAGGGAAGACCTTACAGACCATCTTGCTTACACTCTTTTAGTTATAGAGGAAGAAAATGGACTCCCCTTTGGTCACACAGCTGAATCTCAACCACATCAAATATATAGTTTACATGTCCTCACCACTTTCGACCTCTCCATGCTCTCCAATTTTGTTCCCCATTAATCCTAAGACACACATAACACAAGGTCCTGAAGGTACAACTGTCTTAAGAGTAAAGTCTTAAAATGACAACAGTATTCTAACCAATCAAGCTTCAAGTTGAACTCACCTGCTTTTCTCGGAAGGAACGCTTGTTTTTTGACCGGACGTTATGGCTATATCGCATCATCATAAAGTTCTTCTGTTTTTTCTTCTCTTTATTTGTGGAACTGGAAAATGGGTTCATTTTGGTTTTCTTCCTCACAAATTCTTTTCGGTCTGTCTTTCCAGCCTATTAAGCACACACACAAAAATACTTCAACAGTTATCTAACCCACAATTGTGTCTCCTCTATGCTAGGCACTCCTATGGATGCCAAGGACAAAAAGATGGAAGGAACTCAGTCCTTGCTCCCCAGGAACTCACTCCAGGCAAGAAATGACCATGATATACTGTAATGGGGCAAGGGAAGCTCAGTGGAAGAAAATGGCTTAATTCAGCCAGTCAGATCAGAGGAGCTTCCTAGAAAGGGAGACTGATGAGCTGTTTTTGGCAGGATGAAGGCATTTGTGGTGGGAGAAAGGAGGGGATGGGTAGAGCAGTTCAGAAAGTAGGATAAAATATGGGAAGGTGGTGAATAACGAACATGGATTTTTAAATTTATCTCAACACGTTTCAGTACAAATGGAATGCACAGGGTGATATGAAACCAGTACGGGTTGTGCCTAAAACAATAAAGGTATAGACAAAGCTGAAAAGCTAGGTGGTTGGAAATGTGAGAGATGCGCAATCACACACAGCCACAGCACCTTACCAGAGGCTTTTCTTCAATGACTATAAACATTCCCCTGCTTTCCTAATAACTTGGATAAATGTACTGAGCTTCCCAGATACCAGAACATGTACTAGTGTCTTTCGGTGTTTTGGAGATGGTGGTTACATGGCTATCAACTTGTTAAAACTCATCTAACAGAACACCTAATACCTGTGCATTTTATTCTGTTAATTATACCTTTACTTAAAACATCAAAATAAAATACTGCCATTCTGTGGCTATTCATTTTATTTCATTTTTTATCTTATTTGCTTTTTGTTTGAGGAAACAGAGAATAATAAGCTTCACTTACCACTGCTGTTGCTAGTCTTGTCTCCTTGTCAGATTTTGGCTTTTTATGAAGGCGTTCAATGTCCCGAAGAGAAAGTAACTCACCCCTGGGGTGAAGAACAAATATAATATGAAACTAGGGTGGAATTCCTTTCCCTAATACTTTCATCATCATGTGAGCTGACTAAAGAAGACCTGGTGTATGTGTTGTTTTACCTGGGCTCCTCATCACTATCTATTTCAATATATTTCCTCTTCTGGGCTTTCCCTGGGGTAGCGTCGAGTTCTTTCCTCATTTGGGCTATGCGGATTTTCTGGAAGTCTTCCTGAGTTAGAACTCGGCTTGTGCTAATGGCTGCAGCTTTGGCTTTCCGCTCCTCCATGGGCATCCTGTTGAGCTTCTTGAACTTGAAACCACACAACAAAAGTTTAGCTCAAGTGATAGCATAGCTCCCCAATAAAGCCTAGCGTAAATTAGGTCTTAATAAACATCAGAGTTTATGCAAGAGTGATGCACTTGTATAAGGAAATTTCAGGACTTACTATTTCTTGCTGCTCTTCATCAGAAGAATGATGCACATCAACCCACTCACCATCAGCATCTGCCTCCTCACTGAGACTGGTACTTTCCCACCCATCTGTGAGAAAAACAAGAGATAGTACTATCACTTTATGTTGTGTACTCATAGTAAGTTGAAATAAATCAAGCAAAAGTAAAGTATCAAAGTCAATGGCGTTCTACTGACCAAGAATTGAGCAATATTTATTGTTAAATAAGCCACATCAATTTAACTCATTTATGGAATGGGAAATAAGCACTGACTATGTGTCTACCATGAGCTAAAACCTTATAATTACTTTAACTCTCATTACTCAACAGAAGAGGAACAGACCCTATAAGTTAGGATGCCTACTCTACTGCTAGAAAATGTGGCCTACAATGCACACATTTATGAAAATCATGTCTGAGCCTACAGCTCATGTTCTATCAAACCACGTACATGAAAATAGCACCTAGACATTTACCTTGGCCTCACAGCAAATGTCTGAGAACTTGTCTAAGTGTATTTAAACATGTTTCTTGAAACTAGTCAGAAAGTCATTCAGAGAACTGAAGTCGAATATTCTGGATGTGAAAGAAACTTGCAGACACCTCAATGAAGAGGCAATATAGTTCTTAATGAAGTCACCACAATAAACTTTTAAAATTACAGACACTTCCAATTTTTCAGTTAGTCCCCATAAAGTGTTTCAGCTTTTCAGTATGGTGTATACACAACCACTCCTGCTGAGGCCCCAACTCTATCTCTAGTCTGGTATCTTGCTATATATCCAATCCTACATTGTAATAGTTTCCTGAATCCTTCAGGGCTTTGCTCATAGTTTGCCTGGAAAATCTCCACTATTCTACCATTCCTCACTTATTATTTAAGATACAGCTCATGGATCAGCATCTCCAAATCTTTTTTTTTTTTTTTTTTTAGATTTATTTATTTGAGAGAGAAAGAGAGCATGCGAGGAGATGGAGGGAGGGACAGAGAAAGAGAAACAAGCAGACTCCCCAAAGATCGGGGAGTCTGACACAGGGCTGGATCCCAGGACCCTGATATCATGACCTGGGCTGAAACCAAGAGTCAGACACTTAACTGACTGAGCTACCACACTCTGAAGTTTTTGAACCTCTGAGGTACATCTGACTTCTCTCCTGCCCTTCTTCACATTACTCATTATATTAACAAAACTTTTTTTTTTTTAATCTTTTTTTTTTTTTAATTGTTATTTATTTATGGTAGTCACAGAGAGAGAGAGAGAGAGAGAGGCAGAGACACAGGCAGAGGGAGAAGCAGGCTCCATGCACCGAGAGCCCGACGTGGGATTCGATCCTGGGTCTCCAGGATCGCGCCCTGGGCCAAAGGCAGGCGCCAAACCGCTGCGCCACCCAGGGATCCCTTAACAAAACTTTTTAAAGCATTATCTGTGAGCTAGCCCCTGACAATGTAAAGATGAATGGTATGGTTCTTGCCCTTGAAGATCTTTCATAAATAGCTCAGCATTTCAATCATAAATCCTGGTAACACTACTGCTAAGCTATTTATGAAAGATCTTCAAGGGCAGGAACAATTCATCTTTATATTGGCAGAAGCTAGCTCACAGGTAATGCTTTAAAAAGTTTTGTTAATATAATGAATGAATTAGTAAGAAGATAGGACTCCAGCAATCAAGGTAATAAAGGCTAACCCTGGAAATCAGAATGGAGTTTCTCAAGCATTCTTCAATATGTTCAACAAGTCTTCTCCTTCAACAAGGAGAATCTTGGAGGGTTGCTTAGGACTGATCCTCATTGTTTTTTCTAGACAACAAACAAAAAAACCATTGTCTTGTCCAAGTGCTCAGCATGCTCTTGGTAAGGGGCAGCTACCCTGAGGACATGATAAGACATTAACACTATAATGCAAGGTCCCTAAGAGCAGGAACCATGCCCATTTTGATTCCCAAAGCTGGTAATAGTGCTTGGCATATAGTCCTTGCTCAATAAATATCTGTTGAATGAATGTTCAATCAGCATAAAGATTTCAAGGTAAATCCAGTATAGGAGTGATTTTATCTTGAATAATGGTGAAATGAAAATCAACCTTCAACATTTTCAGCATTCTCTTCTTTTCCAACTTCTAGAACTTCTGCTCCTGGAATGTAATCTTTAGCATCTAATTCTCCATATTCTTGCACTCTTGCTTCTATGGAGGCCTCTGTAGGCTTGCCCTAAAGCAAAGAACATTGTTTTGTTTTAAAGATTTATTTGAGAGACTGCACATGCACAAACATGTGTGCAAGTGGCGGGGGCAGAGGAAGAGAACCCCAAGCAGACTCTCTGCTGAGCATAAACAATGCAAGTAATCAAATGACAAAAACACTCCACTTCTGCCTTGGGTCAAAGTAAATCCCTCAGCCAGAACTCTGCCTACTATTTTCTTTCTTCTGATTTGATCAGGAAACAGGGAGTTAGTAGAGAACAATGCTCCAATTCTCAAGTTTTGAGATCACTATCTCTCTCTGTTACATATACACATTTCTCTTTCTTCCCAATTCTAAAGAGGTACTATCTGGCTGAGGAACAACCTGTTCAAGACTGGCATCAGTTATTGACGGATCTCTGGAATTCCAATCTGTTAACAACGTTAAAAGCTTTCAAGATTAAATAGCCTGATAGGCCTCTAAGACTCAGTCAACATCAAAGAGTACATGCCAACTACAAAATAGTTAAGGCAATGGTATTTACTTCAATTGTATTCTGAGCTTTAAGAATAAAATTAGCAATACTCTAAGTGGAAGCTTTACAAATGCTGAAACTCATACTGTAGGAAGTTGTTCTCACCTTCTGAGATCCGAACCTTTGGATCAACATATGCATGTTTCACCTACCCGGAATTTCTTCTGCAACATCTTAGGATTCAGTGTTCGGAAGAGCTGAATCAAAGTTCTAGCAGACATCATCACATCTATAAAAAACACCTTTAATTAGAAACTCCAGAGCAAAGAGTCTATTGAGAAAAAAGAGTCATTTGATATTCTTTGATCTACAAAGAATAACATGCATCTTACTCTTATCTCTGTGTGTTTTATACTGAGCTAGGTCTTGGAGAAGTTCTTCAGTCATGGCTAGAGGACATCGAGCTGTTATCTCTTTTATAGCATTAATTCTAAAAAAGGAAAATGAAATTAGAAAGCCCAAACAGCAATCTCAGATGGTTAAATCTAAGAAAGTTTCCTAAAAAGACTAAGTCAAAAGGTATATAAATTGGGTTTCATAGGGTTTCTAGGGTCAACTGTCCATTAAAAACTGCCTCTAGGCACATTCTACATACCCTACTGTCATGACCTCCCCAGAATTCTTGTCGGTGACAAAATTGTTGGCCACAGTCATTAGCACTGACTGAATGATCTGAAATGGAAATAAAAGAAAAGGGATGACTGCTGATAAAATGTCTCTACCTACCCAAACACTTGAGGATGAAGGAATAGTAAACTATTCAACAGTAAACTATTCATCTTCAGTTTGGGAGTTGGAAGGAATAGACTGAGGAAGACAAAAATACTTTGGGTTTCAGTCTTCTTGACTATCCTTGGATTGAATTTTGCTTTTAATATTATTTTTCAATATGGATTTTAAAAATTGCTTTGACCCAGGACAATCCCATGCTATTTATTTTATTTATGTTTAAGTAGGTTCCACGCCCATCATGGAGCCCAGGGCATGGTTTGAACTTATGGCTCTAGGGGATCCCTGGGTGGCGCAGCGGTTTGGCGCCTGCCTTTGGCCCAGGGCGCGATCCTGGAGACCTGGGATCGAATCCCACATCGGGCTCCCGGTGCATGGAGCCTGCTTCTCCCTCCGCCTGTGTCTCTGCCTCTCTCTCTCTCTCTGTGACTATCATAAGTAAATAAAAATTAAAAAAAAAAAAAATTAAAAAAAAAGAACTCATGGCTCTGAGATTAAGATCTGAGCTGAGATCAAAAGTTGGACACCTATCCAACTGAGCCACCCAGGCACCCCTCCAATGCTATTTTAATCAAAGAAAGGAATTATGAGCTTTAAAAAATAACCACTATAAAGATTTACTGATAATTCTTTAATTTACTAATATTTTTGACCTAACAAAAGATTTAAGCAATTAAAGTCAGAATTCTCATCAACTTATCTAAAACGAAGTTTACTTTTCCATAGTAAATGTTGTTTTTTTTTTTTTTCAATTTCTGTAACTAAACTGCTGTGTCTATCTCCTTAAGAGTTAGTGTCTCTTCTCATTTTGAAGAAAGAGGGGCAGGGGGCAGCAATCCCTGCAGGAAAAGCTACCATGATATACTTAATAGTGGCACTGCTATGCAGACAAAAGTAAGGTTTAAGAGTTCTCACCTCTGGGGGTACTAAGTGATGAGATGCTTGGGCAGCAAACAGAAGGATCTTTGTTACTTCTAAAAATATAAGAGATCAGAAAAATCATAGTTTATTGTGGTGTCTCTCAGGACTATAGCAAACATGGTAAGCACGTTCTCACCTTATGCTACTGCTGCTTACTCCACCCAGAACAGCCAATCCCCAGAACCCTGGATGGCTCACTCCCTCATTTCCCTCAGGTCCCTGCTCAATTGCTGCCTTGTCAAAATGTCTTTCCTGACATAATCTAAACTAGATCCTGCTCCAGTACTCTGTATTATCTTTATTCTTCCTTTTTCCTCAAAATATGTATCTTCACCTGGACACTGTACACAGAGCACTCTCTGGCTCTCCCTCCAGAATGTAACCTCTATGAAGGTGAGGACATTGCTTTACATTTTCTGTGGAATTCTTAGTGTCTAACTCAGTGTCCAGCCTAGAAATCACTAAATAAGTGAAGATCTTCAAACATAAATATATACACATGCTCTCCTTTCAAAGTGGCAGTATATATTAGGAATAAGGCCTCTGGCAAAAGAAGTGAGGTGAATCCTACTTTGCCATTTATTTGCTGAGTGACCCTGTTCTTTTTATTTCTACATCTCATAGGATTAAAGTGGGGATTTGATGACATGACATTTGTAAAGCACTTATTAGCACATCACATGGCTCATGTTAGGTATTCAACATGTTGGGTTCCTTCCTATCTTGGTTCAAGTTTAAAGGCAAAAGCAATCATCTCTTCTTTCCTGCTGTTACATTGTTTTTAACTGAGAATACACAAGAGGGCAATGATAACAGTAAGATAAAATTCTGGTATCTATTACAGTTACAGGTCAGACTTCTTTTTTAGAACTTTCTACTTGTTTATGGTATTACAAAAAGACATGCTTTAAGAATCCAGCTTTTGTCTTCCAAAAATAACTGTTTCTTAAAGTTGATAAGCAGAACAATTAACCCATGACAGACAGTGGAAAAGAAAACATAAGGGTTTCCCTCTGCTTCTCTGAAACAGAGCACACTTTACTCCTAACTCTTTGCCTTTAATAATTCCAAAACAAAAGGCATGGATGGTTATTCTAACCCAAGTTCACCAAAGGAAGTGGGAAGCTTACCTCTTTGGTGGGGCTGCAGAAATCTTTGTACGAAGGGATAGAAGTTGAAGAGAAAAAGCTGTGGAAAAAAGAATGCACAGACTTTTATTTATGTAACTCAAGCTGTAGAGTTTTATTTCTCCTTAACGCAATTTTATCACCAAGTTCAACTAACTAGGGGCCACTTTTTACTTTTGTTTTCCTCAACAAACATTCATTATTCAATGTGCTGTATTACCCAAGGAAAGGGAGGCTGTGTGGCTGCCATTCTCAAGGTAAGGAAGAAAAACGTACATGCAGAATAAACCAGGGGGAAAAGAGGCAACCAAAATGTAACATTTCTACTTTTAAAATTGGTGTGGCTACAGAGATAACTTTAAGCCTTCAAAGATAAAGAGGATTATAGAAGGGATAGCAATGATATTAAGGCTCCAAAGCAAGGGATAAAATAGTAACTCAAAATCTAAATAAATAACACCTGGTATTATTTAATCACCAAAGCCCCAACAGTTCTCATTTCATTACTGGACACCAGTCCACAATCACACTCGATATACTCCAAGCTCTATGTTTGACAGAGAAAACACTAGCACTCTGGAGTCTACCTAAATAAAGGTGACAGCATCTAGTTATTAAAGAAACTGTATTTTTTTTTTTAGTTGTAGTTGACGTTATAGCTATTATATTAGCTGCAGGTTTTACAGCATAGTGATTTGACATTAATATACATTAATATACATTACAAAACGTTCACTGAAGCAGCTGTAATCTTTAACAAGGAGAGAAACTTTGGAAATGGACTGGTCCTTCCCAAAGTTCAACATGTCAGAATCAATTATTTTTTCCTATTTAGCCACAAAGCAAAACCATGATCATACAAGTAATAAGGAAGATTCAAGTTCAATATAAAGATGGATGCTCAACTACAGTCAGTTGTGAAGCTCTAACATCATTTCTATCAAACCATGCTTAAATTACACATCACTTTTGCTTTCCTATCAAGCTTAAATTCAGGCCTGACATGATATTTTTGCACAAATATAACATAAATTGACCTGGTAATCCTGCTGTGGGACTACAGCTCATGGAGAAAAAATATCTTATTCTTTAAGATATTAAGTTTTACTTAGAAAAAGGGGACAAGTGTTTTCACTCCATATACTTTCATTTTTAATTGAATACATGTTGACACTGTTAGATTTTCAGTAAGCAAGCTTATTTTATTTTTTTTCTTTAAATAAACTTTTTGAATGGGGTACCTGGCTGGCTCTGTTGGAAGAGCATGCAACTCTTGATCTTAGGGTCACGAGTTCAAGCCCCATGTTGGGCATGATTACATAAGAATCAATCAATCAATTAAACTTTAAAAAAATAAAAAAATCTTTTGAAGAAAGCAATACATTTAATGACATACAGAGCAGCACGTCTCCAGAGCAAAATGATACAGAACAACCTTAATGGCCATTTCTTCATGGCCTCATTTTTTGGAAATCTCTTTTTCTACAATAGCAGTGAGTCCATGAGTATGTGCGAAGTTTCCACTATGTACACACTATACAGATATATATATATATATAGATAGATAGATATACACACACATATGTACGCATATCTGTGTGTGTGTGTAAATATACATATATATAGTTGCAGGTTTTACAGCATAGTGATTTGACATGTGTGTGTATATATATATATATATATACACACACACACACACACACACACACATATAATACCACCAAAGATCTCCTACAATTTAATTCAAAATGAAATAAATGACCAGAAAATTCAGCTTTGCAAACACTGATAATCTCCTACCAGATGTCTGGAAATCAGGAAAGCTATAAAGGAATAAACACACTGCAAAATGTAGTAATAGTCAATAAAAATACACGGATTATGTTGGCTCAGAAAAATGTATATGTAAAACAACTAGAAAAATAGAACACAAAATAGTCTGTCCATAAATTGAATATATGTACAATTTAACATCCATACTTACTGATAAAAAAGCAAAGTGATAAAAATTGCTATTTTGGAGTGAAAGATTTTATTCTTCTATAAACTGTATAGGTTTAAATAGTTTCGAGGGATAAAATTAAGCCACTGTTCTACCTTATTGGCTTTCCTTTCACCAAGAATTCTAATATTCACTAAAATGAGAAACATAATGTATTTCAAACCTCATGAATTCCCACCAATCTGGAGATGAGGTTCATGAGCATCATTTTCACCTCAAACCTCTCCGTAGAGCTCTCTAGTTGTTTTAATAATTTTTCTGCAAAATCTGGAAAGAAGATCAGAGAAGTACACTGTGTAAGTCCATGGTCTGTATGTATAACATTATCCAACATGTTTAGAGAAGGGCAGTCATTAGATCAGTGACTGTGTACCTGGAATCATTCTGCTGAACCAGGATGTTAAGAACAGCAGCATCACAGATGAAAAGATTCACACACAGGTAAATGTACTTTCAATGGTGCCCAAAGTTAAGTCTTAGGATCTCCAAGATTTTTAGCATCAACATCTTGAGTGACTGATAGGAGCTCCACTTAACAGTTCTCAGAGCCTTGCTTCTCAAAGTGTGGTCTGCAGACCACTACCAGCTGGTAGCTTGCTAGAAATATAGAATCTCAGGCCCCCACCCCCCAGACCTACTAAATCAGAATCTTCACCAACAAATGAGTATCAATTTTTCATTTACTCAAGCACAATGTCCTACCACTACTGTGTTGTTAATGACATGAAGTAAAGAAGTATTCTTCCACATTTTTCTTATTTTGCTGTGGACTGGGAATTATAACTTCAGAACATAATTCCCCCAGGCTACAATCAACTAATAACAACTAAACAATTACTGGTTGTCTATTAAGTGCTACGGATCTTATATTCCCTGGTCACAAGCAGAGATAAAGCCAAAAAGGAATTTGGGAAGTCATAATTATAATACCTTGGGGATCATGAATCAGATGAATAGCTGAAAAGTTAAACACCTCTGGTTTCTTCTTCTTTTTTTGTTTCTGAAATAAAAAGAGAGGAAAAACATTTACATTACGCCACACTACTGGGGAAGGTGAACCTACAACAAATTTGTTCTCAAAATCTTTCAACTAGAACTAAAGGTGGTTTTAGTCTTTTAACATTAAACCTCAGTAATGTTTCAGCACATAGCACCTGTGAGACTGCAAGGAATTTAGAAACATAAACTATACAAAACAGAGAAGGGCCAAATTAATGAGTTTTCAGACTAAGCATTACAGAATATAAAATGTATTTCATTGGTGTACTCTTCTGAGAAGATAAGTCTAGCAAAAAATACCCTAATATAGGTCATCTTGATCAGAACAAGTGAAAACTGAATTTAATCAAGTTAATTTATTCAAGTCACAGATTTTGTTAGAACTGAAAACATTTCATTAAAAAAAAAAAACAGTACTTAAAAATTTATCACACATTTCTAAGTCTTTCAAAAATGTCATTTCTTTATTTCAAATTCTAAAGAGCTTTTGTTAAAAATTCCATATTCTGTAGTCTAATGATTCCTATCTCATCTTCCAGGTATAAGCCTCACCTTGAGCACTTTCATAGCCTTTTCCAACCTTTTCTTGTTTTTGGAGCTTTTCTTCCCCGTGGCATATTGCACTAGGAGGTCTCTTGCTGTTGGTCCTTCATCCTGAAGAAGAAACTACTTTGTAAGCAAGGAAAATCTGCATAGAAGCAAATAGTAAGTCTTTTAAAGTCTTTTTTGTACTTACGCAATCACTAACAAAAATGAGTATGACTTCAAATTAAAAAAAAAAACTTGCCTACGTGTACAAAGATTTTCACTGCAGCACTGATTTTTGTCTTTATATTTTGCTTTATATCAAAGTATAGTATATACTTTTATCAAAGTATAGAATACAATTTTGTTTTTATTTGAAAAAAAACTGGAAACAGTATCATTAGGAAAATGCTTAAGCTATATAATACATTCATATTCTGAAATAAATAGAAGTTAAAAAAAAATGATGTATGTGCTAATAGAAGACGACCTAACTGCATTGGTATAATCTATATATATGACACAAAAAAAATCAGGTTGCAGCATAATACACATCTTATTAATATATACTTCAAAGATCTAATATACACACACAACAGATACACACATCCACATATAAATGTCTGGGAAGCGAATGGTTATCTGTGAAGATGGAACTGGGGAGTAGAAATAAGATAGGATCAAGAAGACTTTAATTTTATCTATAGTATCTGTAAATTTCTGGCAATAAGAATATATTATTCACACATTATTATTATTATTTTAAGATTGTATTTATTTATTCAGGAGAGACACAGAGAGAGAGGCAGAGGCACAGGCAGAGGGAGAAGCAGGCTCCATGCAGGGAGCCCGACGCAGGACTCGATCCCGGGTCTCCAGGATCACATCCTGGACCAAAAGCAGTGCTAAACCACTGAGCTACCTGGGCTGCCCTTCATACATTATTTAATAACATTATTAAAAGAGCTTATTACATATTCCAGTATTCTTGTTACCAGAGAAAAGGATTTTTTTATTTTAGTAAAAAATACTTTTTAATAAAGAAAATTTCATGACATCATTTTGCCTTTTTAAAGATGTCACAATATTATTCCTCTCCTTCTCTAAATACTATAATACTGACATCATCTCAAAAAAATATGCTGGTGGCAATTTTCATTCTAAGTTTAATATAGTGAGTTAAAGGTATAGCTTTAGAATGAAGAACAAGGCTAAATGAATCTTTTATTAGTTCTGTAACCAATCTCAGCGAATGTTAAGTGACAAATTCTAAATAGAATAAAGTCTCAGCATGGCAGAACACAATAAAGGACAAAGGTATCATGCAAGTTTCTTTCTAACTTGAGAAGTCATGGATTTTATAATCTGTACCAACAGTAATAATGAAATCAGATAGACTACTGTAAAGTTCAGAAGCATCTATGGTTGAATGTTTAACCTCGGATTCTGAGTCGCTGTCCTGTTTCTCCTCTTCATCTTTCCCAAGGAAAAATGTCAAAGCAGCAACTAATATCTAAAGACCAATAATAACAAAGTTAATCACTTATCCTGGCTTACAACGAAGAATAAATACTTTTGTTTATGTATTATTCACGCACAGAACTAGGATCCGAAGGAACAAAATTAGACTGGTGGGATTTGGATTCATTTTTCTCAAGAAATTTTTTCTAAAGATTTTATTTATTTGAGAGTGTGCGCAAGAAAGAGAGCACCACTGTGGGTAGGGGCAGAGGGAGAGGAAAAGGGAGGCTCCCTGCTGAGCAGGGAGCCCAATGTGGGCCTTGATCCTGGAAACCTAGGATCATGACCTGAGCTGAAAGCAGACACTTAACTGAGTCACCCAAAGCCCCTCATTTTTCCTAATTAAAACATAATATTGTCATAGCATTTTTTGTCCTGAAAGTATATATAATTTAGGGTTTTTTTTTTTTTTTTAAATTTATTTATTTATGATAGTCACAGAGAGAGAGAGAGAGAGGCAGAGACACAGGCGGAGGGAGAAGCAGGCTCCATACACCGGGAGCCCGATGTGGGATTCGATCCCGGGTCTCCAGGATCGTGCCCGGGGCCAAAGGCAGGCGCCAAACCGCTGCGCCACCCAGGGATCCCCAAGTATATATAATTTAAAAAGTTATTTTTAGATAAAAACAGCCAGGCTCTACATAGTTATCCTTTAAATAGACTGCCAGAAATTTCTACATCCCAACCCAAGCTCTGAAAAGTGACACTGAAGCCTTTCTAACGGAAAGTCAAACACGTTCTTAAATTTCTTTCAGCTACGCCTGGGCCCTTAAAAGAATAGTCAAACACTAAGGCTATCATTTAATACAAAGCATTTAAAAAACTCCTAACTTTGGCCCTTCTAAAGCACAGGTGAACCAGGAAAGCAGCCTAAACACAGAGAGAGCTTTACTAAACATGAACTGCATGCCCATACAGTCCTCTTCTTCATATGCCCATCTTCTTACACCTTCCATTTGGAGAACTGGGACTACTCAAGACAGTGCCTTCACATAGCCCTATAGACACTCACCTTGGTGACCTTAGAGAAACATGCAGTTGTGATCACATTGACAGTTTTGGCATCATTCCTGGGGTAAGACAAATGAGTGTTTCAAAGTAAATTCATTCTATTGCATTTCATAGCACTGACAATGGCACAAAATAATATATATTTCCAACATGTTAGACTCCATAGTACTAAAAAGTTGTGAGTTGCAATAAGTAAGTAAATAAACAGTCATGGGTTGCTAAAAAACACCACAGATCACTAAATTGTCAACCTTAGGTAAACATTTAATTCAACATTAGCCCAGCCTATGTCAGAAAATTATGCAGCCATTTAATATGGATTTTTTTGAAGAATTTTTAATGACACAGGAATCTACTGAAGAGAAACAAAAAATAGAAACTTAGTAGTATTGCAAAATTGCAACCATATTTAAGAATTCATGTTAAAGGGGGCATCTGTTAAGTGGCTGGCTCTTGATTTCAGCTGAGGTCATGATCTCAGGGTCCTGGGATCAAGCCCCATCTGGAGCTCAGGGGGAGTCTGTTTGAGGATTTCCCTCTCCCTCTGACCCTCTCCCTGCTTTGTGTGTGCATATGCTCCTCTCTCTTTCAAATAAATAAATCTTTAAAAAATTCACATTTAAGAAAAAGCAAGAAAATATCATAAGCTAACAACAGTGATTGATTATCTCTGGGTGGTAAAACTATCAAAAAAATTTTTTAAAAAAACCACTTTCTAGCTTCTTCCAATTTTTTTTTTTGCAATAAGTATTACTTTAATAGTAAAAAAAAATAGTGAATAAGAAAAGCAAAAGACATGAATTGGGAGCAAAGTACCAACAAATCAAAGTTTATAGAATGTGATACTTTATATACATGGGATAAACTAATGTAAAAATCTTCAAAGTGACAGAGTAGAAAGTGCACAGAATTCAGAGTCTGATACCTGGATTTGAATTTCAGCTCTACCCTTGACTAGCAACTAAACTTACACTATATGAACTTCAGTTTTGTTACCTATGAAACAGGGAGAATTCCAGATAACCTGCATTATATTGTTCTAAAGGTTGAATGAGGTATTATGAGGTGTAAGTGGCTCAAGAAATGGTAGCCAATGTTATCAGTTTTTGGATTGCTCTCTATTTTTAATTCCAACTTAATCTATAAGAGAAGTATATTAAAGAGCGCAAAATCCAGAAAATATTTGTGTATGTACTCTGTAGTAATGGGTCTTCTTCTCAAGAGACAAATACATATATATATATATTACCAGATGTTTCTTCTGTAGAGTTCAATCATCACATCCAAAGATATCTTGGCCGCAGTTGCATTGCTATCTCTTAACATGGTGTACATGAAATTCTGCAACACCTAAAGAAAAAGAGGAGAAAGAAGACAATATGATACATTGCTGGTACATGCTGCAAACATGGAAAACAAAAGGGTACTTACAATATTCACTTTATTGTTCTTGTGTTTTGCATTTATATTCTTGATATCAGTGACAATATGTGTGTATAAAGTCTGAGGAAAAGAAACAAAAACATACAAATATTAATTAACATTTCTAACCTTGCTCAGTTTGGAGCAAAGTACAAAAGTATGGGAGAATTTAATCTTACCTACTTTTCATTCTATAACAAGATACCATAAACAAAACAAAAGCAGCAGCTAAAATACAAAAGGAAAGTTGCCCTGAAAATGTTAAACAAAGAGCTACCATATAACCCAACAATTCCACCTCTAGTTATATATCTAAGAAAAATGATAGTTCCAAACCAATATCCACACAAATATTCACAGCAGCATTATCTGTAATAGCTAAAAAGTGGAAACAACTCAACTGTCCATTCACCAAGGAATGGACAAAATATGGCATACTCATATAATGGAATATTATTTGGCAACAAAAAGGAATGAAGCGTTGATACATGCAATAACATAGATGAACCCTGAAAGAATGATGCTAAGTGAAAGAAGCCAGACACAAATATTATGTATTGCGTGATTCCATTTATATGAAATACCCAGAGTAGACAAATCTATAGAGGCCAAAAGTAGACTGATGGCTACACAGAGATGGGTAAATGGGGAGTGAATGCAAATGGGTACGGGGTTTCTTTTTGAGGGGAGATAAAAATATTCCAAAATTGATTGTGGTGATGGTTGCAAATTCTGTGAATATACTAAAAACCACTGAACTGTATATTTTCAATAAATGAATTGCATGTGAATTATATCACAATAAAGTTATTCAAAAAAAAGGAAAGTTGCTCCATTTACTTAGCCCCCACCTGGTATACAAATAACCACTGGTGCCCAAAATATGCTTCCACAGACAACTTTTATCCTACAGTTAGAATCAAGAAGTTCACAATTGCTAAAATCAAGTGGTGGCAGTCTCTCAACACTTGGGAAAAAGAAAATTTTTTTAAGTTAATAAACATAAGCTTAAATTTTTCTTCCTTAAATTTCTTTCACAAACCTTCGGCTTCTGGTCTTACTTATAAAAGCAAACACAAAATCACAGGGAAATATTTAATAACAAAAAAAAGTGTTTTGGGAAATAGTGTGGGGGCTTTTACAGCTATGAGTGTCCAGTCTGTGCTCTGATTTAGCTAGTCAGTATAGCAGAGTTGAAAAAGGCATGGGTTCTGGAGATACAATACCTGGGTTTATATTCCTGCCTTCCCACTAACATGTCCCATGATTCAGGGTATCTCATTCTACTTCTTTGTGCCTCAGCCTTTTCATCTCTAAAATAATGATAACAAAAAACCCTAGTGCATTTTATGAGTAAATAGATGAACATCTAAGAATCTCTGAATGGTACCTGGTAAAAAGTAAGCACTCAATAAATGTTATTAGCTATTAGCACTATATTGCATGCACACAAGTGTTGTTTTTTTTCCTGTTAAAATTATTTTTAACTGTATCCAATAACATCAAGAATTCAATCTACAAGTTTAATGTCACTGCATGGAAAAGTGAAACATAAGGGGGGAAAAAGCAATTTTGCTCCTTACCTTTCGCAGAAGCTTATCATGGCAACGCAGAAGTTCAAAGAAAAGTTCTAGCAAACTTGATGGATTGATGAGATTCTTATTTCTCAGCAAGATCAAAGCTTTGCAAAATGTCTAAGGAAGAAAAAAGAAAACATACTACTATATGATGATGATGAAATTAAGATGAGAAAAGGGAGTATGTATATCCCAAAAGAGTGTGGTATCTTCTACTAATTAGGCACTATTCTGTGCATGAAAACAGAAAGTCATTGTCTGTCATTGCGAACCTTACATGGGAGTGGGGTGGAAGAGGGGATAGAGGAGCAAGGAAGCATGTAAACAGGGTATCTCAGACATTGAAATATATCATGAAGAAAGTAAAACAGGGTAATATAATTGATACACAGTGACTGAGGAAGGGCTACATATGGAGGCCAAGTGTCTCAAGATAGGACAAACTCCTACTGTGCACAATGAATGCACAAAGATAAGAAAGGTGAGGTAACAAGAACAGAACTGAAATCATCAATCTGAATTTGTGACCTTATAAGGCATTCCTTAGCAGTAGTGTTAGTACCATCAATCACCTAACAGTATTTGTAGCACTCCTGCTTACACCAACTTTCATGAGTACCCATATCACCCAAGGTTTGGCTTCTACTACCATTCTCCATTAATGGAACAGGTAATCCTTGGAGAATAGCTGATTCTCAAGTCTTGGGGCACGAAAAGGAGTAAAAATGGTTTTGGAACTATTCCGCCAGAATGTAAGGATCTTTCAAAAATATAAGGAAGGGTCTTTGCCAAAAGGACTGAGAAGCTCCCACTGGCCAAATGATAATAATTTGAACAAAAAATAATAAATAATGCTTTAAAAAAAAGAAATGAATAAAAAGGACTTAGGTACATGATACAGTTGGTTAAATGTCTAACTCCTGGTTTTGGCATAGGTCGTGATCTTAGGGTGGTGAGATTGAGCCATGTGTTGGGCTCCATGGTCAGCACGGAGTCTGCTTACAATTTTTCTTTCCATCCCCTCTGCAAGCTGTCTCTCTCAAATAAATAAATCTCTCTCTCTCTCTTTTTAAAAGATTTTATTTATTTATTCATGAGAGAGACACAGAGAGAGGCAGAGACATAGGCAGAGGGAGAAGCAGGCTGCCTACTGGGAGCCTGATGTGGGACTTGATCCCAGGACCCTGGGATCACAACCTGAGCCAAAGGCAGATGCTCAATCATTAAGCCACCCAGGTGCCCCTCAAATAAATAAATCTTTAAAAAAAAAAAAAAAAGGCCATAATAAGGTTACAATGTTAAAGAAAGAGAAACACAAGAAAATCAATTTTATTGATTTCATTAAGTAACAGTTAACCTATATAGGTATTTTGTTTCTTCCATTAAGAAACACAGTCTGTTCTATCTGTGTTAAGCAGGAAAAACTTGGGAATGATTCAAAAAGTCCTGGGAAAATAATAAATACACTAAGCAGAAAGCCCAGCAGTTGTTAAGGACTAGTGGTTATCACAATTGCCAATTAAAAAGAGGAATGTTAATTACACAGACTCAATCCCTTGTTTCCCAGCAAAGGAAATATCCATTAATTATTTTTAAAAACCTATTAATCATCATTAAAAAATCATATAAAGAAACATACACTCATTTATTTATTTAACAATGCATGCAGGGATGCCTGAGTGGCTCAGTGGTTGAGTCTCTGCCTTTGGTTTGGGGTGTGATCCCAGGGTCCAGGGATCAAGTCCTGCACCAGGCTTTTGGACCTCTGGGTTAGTCAGGTACCACCACTATTTGGCTGGGAGGACAACCTTTTAGGTGCTAGGGCTCTAGCAGAGGGAGAGAGACAAGCAGACTCCCCGCTGAACAGGGGCTCCATCCCAGGACCCTGAGATCATGACATGAGCTAAAGGCAGGCATTTAACCAACTGAGCTACCCAGGCGCCTCTAAAAATAAATCTTAAAATACTGGAAAGAAGTAGATCACGTAGGGACTTATAGGCCATGTTAATAAGTTTGAGTTTTACTCTAAATATAAATAGAAGCCATGGAAAGATTTTAAGGACAGGTGACACATTCTGATTTACATTCTAAGAAGATATTTAGCTGAGGCTGTTCTCACATAAACACAGCACAATATATCAATCCCAATACTGAACCTACCATTCGAAGATCTGGATCCAAGACAGTGTGATTGTAGGAGAGAAGATCTTTCAGCTCTTGGGGAAAGTTACTTAAATGTTCTGGGTAGCAGTGACCAATCTGTAACAAAGCAAAGGTTCTTCTGAAGTTTCTCTTTCTCTCCTATAATTCATATGCACATATATATGATGTTCTGCAAAAGGAGAGTAAAAGCCTGTTTGATAGAAATAGATGGTTTCAAATAATTTCTTTTTATTCTACATGCTAATTTCTCTCACCATGATTTAGAATCTGCTCTTATAATGAATTTGAAAAAGAACCAAACAATCTGAAAGTTTTGCTTTGGTTAGTTCTGCAAAAAGCTCCAGTGAAATCTAATTCAGCTCAGGGAGAAAATAAAATTTGCAACAAAGAGGAAACTTAAAAAGAAATTTTAAATTACGTTTCCATTCCTGAATGGAATAAGGTTGGGTATTACTGGAAAAATATTCTGCAAACTGTATGAAACAATTAGTTTTTGTTTTACTCAGAAATCATCTTACCTGTGCCATAAACATCACTAGCTCTGCCAGTTCTTTGCTAGGTTTATTTGGTTGTAATTTAAAAATCTCCACATTGGATTCGTAGTGATTATACTGCTGTAGAAACTGTAGAAAAATAAAATTTAAGTCGGTCACATTCTATTATATGACTTTCTCAGTAAAGAACAAGAAATTACTTAGTACACATCTCTGATAGTCCCATGGAAAAGGGGAATTGGCAAAAGTGTATAGAAACATCTTTCCTTTACCTGCATTCTTCAAAAGAAGTTTTGAAAAACGTGGACACATCACTGGTAATCTAAAGACCCATTCCTTTATCATTAGAAATGTAGGTGGTATGGTATAAGGAACGTTAAGAAAAGAGTCAAAAACTCAGATTCAATATATAGAGCACTCACAGCAGCAGAAAAATATAGGTCAGAAAAAGAAAATATCACAACTATGTAAAACTCTCCAGTCAAAATTACCCTCTTCCTTTAAATAATGATTAAGATTTTATCCTGGAGTTCTAGATAGGATGTATCAGCAGCCAAAAGCAACACACAGCAATAACGATAATAGCTTACACTTATTTAGCACTTGTTGTATGTTTAAGTCATTACATACATTATTTCACTTAATTATACTTAATTCTAACAACAACCCAACGATCTAATGTTGGAACTCACCAGGCCTCAGTTCCATGCCCTACATCCACTCTCCAGCCCTAGACCACAGCTTTAAATTGTGAGAGAGAGACACTAGGGGAGTATTATTTTTAAATATTTATTTATTTACTTTTAGAGAGAGTCAGAGAGACCATGGGGGGGGGGGGGGATAGTGGGGGTGGGTGGGAGGCAGGGTGGGCAGAGGGAGGAGAGTCCTCAAGCAGACTTCCCTCTGAAAGGGGAGCCCTGGCAGGGCTCCAACCCAGGATTCTGCAATCATGACCAGAGCTGAAATCAAGAGTCAGAGGCTTAACTGAGCCACCTAGGCACCCTGAGAATCAGTATTTCTTTATATTAGCAGTCCTAAGTGGTTCAGTGCACTCCAAATTCATGTCTCCAATGCCTTGTATCTGTGTTTAGTTATATAATAGACATTTTAAACTTAGCATGGTCAAAAAACAACTCCAACAAAACTCTTAGGCCTCCAGCTTTCTCCAAGAGCGTCAAGAAAAAGACCTACAACCCCTACACGCTTCAGTTAAGACCCTGCTTCTTGACTCACACTACCATTGACAGGAATGAGGAGAGGGCCCTAGAACTGGGTGGCAAGTTCCTTATCTCACTTCTTCCCCATCTTATTCATGGTTCAGCCACAACTACCTGTCTTGAGATTTTGAGTACTAGTATCACTAAACCCCTTGTGTTCATCAGTCACCACAAACGTCCAGGACTCCCAGGCCATCCCTCATTTCCCTGTCTCTAATCCCCAGACCAAGGAAATCAAGAACTCTTGGGCGGGGCGAGGGCATCACACTTTTTAAAGTAGCCCAGTCATTCCGATGCTCTATGGAAAACTGTTTCTCTCCTGACACTGCCGTCCCGTTTTCTTCCGCCCAGGAAACGCCCTTTGTTCCTTGTGCTACTTACAGAGCACAGGCATCCCTCCAGACTGGCACCTTTTCCAGCTCCATAACTGCCCCCACCGCCAGCTTGGAATCTTATGCCTGGAGGTCCGTTTCCGGCTCTTGGAAACAGGCGTCAATGGAAGGCATTGGCGCACAGCTCCTCAAGTGTTACCGACTTACTCAACTTAGGGGTTTCTGAAAGCAAAAGGCTGAAAAATCTCTGCGTCAAGTTGGAGTTTGGGGAGAAGGCCATTTGTCTCTCCGCCTCTATGAGGTCGGGAGATAAACCCTAAAGCAAAAATAATAATAATAATAATAATAATATATATTTTTTATGGATTTTTTAAATAAAAATAAATAATATCTATCTATCTATCTATCTACCTACCTATAAGGGTCTTTCCGTGGCAGCTGGGACTACAACGTAGTTTAGAAAATCCAAATGGCACTAAGTTTCCATGAGGTGGGGAACCAACTCTAGGACATGTCTCTTCCTCAACCCTTCGCTCCTCCCTAGGGACACCTGAACCCAACCGGAAAATCTGCCAGGATCCCAGCTCCACTCCACACCTCCCCCCAGCTTCTCGCCGCGCCGCGCCGCGCCGGACTCCCGCTCCCACCTCCTCGACGTAAGCTGGCGGATCCCGCTTGATCAGATTCTGTAACTGTGGCAGGTTGCTGGGCAGCTTGTTATTGTTTCTGTTAGACATGTTGGTTGCTGAGTGGCTCGCAAGAAGCGGTCTGAAGAAGCACCTCACCGCTAGCAAGGCCAGCAGCGTCGGCTACGTGTGGGACTCGTACTTCCGAGAGCGACCGGAAACAGCACATGGGAGGCTCCGCAGGCGGCGCCATCTTGTCTCCTGGAGGGGCGGGGCGGGGGGAGCGGGATTACGGGAGCCTGAGAGTGTCAAATTTCTCCCACTGCCGAAATGTTCAACAGCGGTTTACACGAGGTTTGTTTTGTTTTCCCTCTCTGGCAATCTTTGCTCTTACCTAGCGTTTCTGAAATCTGAAATGCAAATTTTTTCCCACACATATTAGTTATCTCATTATTCTGACACTCCTATGAAACAGATAAGGATTATTATATTTTTTAAATCCCATAGCCTAAGAGCAGAAACTTTTTCCTTTGGGAGTGGATAGCATTATGCTATTTTAGAGTGGGGGCGGGGGAAGAGCGATGAGGTGCGTAAGTTACTCTTTTACTATAGCTTTATTTTTTTTTTTTAAGATTTTATTTATTTATTTATTCATGAGAGACACAGAGAGAGAGAGGCAGAGACACAGGCAGAGGGAGGAGCAGGCTCCATGCAGGGAGCCCCACGTGGGGCTCGATCCCAGGACCCCGATCACGCTGAGCCACCCAGGCGTCCCTTGCTATAACTTTAAATGCCATTTGTTTTGGTTGTTTCAACCCACCGTGACCCATACTAGGGAAAAGGGTGTGGCCTGGATAAAATATAATCATGCTGATTGATTTAAAATGCAAATTAATTTGTATTTAAAGGACAAATTGTTAAAATCTTTTAAAGGATGTTGTTATAATCTTTTAAGTATTCTTCAGACAGAGTTTTAAAATCAGATGCGGGTTATTCGAAGAGAATACATTTCTACAATTTCATGGTGTGCAAAAGCAAGTGTGATGAATGAGTGAATGACTGAGTTAAGGTGTTGATACAAAAATATGCCTGATCACTCACTCTGCCAGGCACTGTTCCAAGCACTTCACTTGTATCAACTTATTTAATTCTCAGAAAAGCGCTCTAAATTAGGTACTATAATTATCTGCACTTTACAGAGGAGGAAATAGGCTCAGACAAATTGATTGCCCAAATTCATAGCTGGTGTGGGAGCTGGGGTTTCAGCCCAGGCAGTTTTGATTGTAACTAGATGGAAAAAAAACAAAAAACAAAAGCCTCATAGCTATCTATCATCTGGTAACTGGTCTGGCATTAATAGAAGGGCAGTGGTATTCTTCTGCTTAAGGTAAACAATTTTAGGTGCACCAGGCTGCTTAGTGGGCAAGAGCATGCTACTCTGGATTTGAGGGTTGTGAGTTTAAATCCTACATTGGTGTAGAGATTATTAAAATAGATAAATTTTTAAAAAATTTACAAAACACCAACTTCATTTCTGTCCAGGTCATCACAGAACTGAATAGAGTGAGCCCAAAACAAGAGAACTCTATAATCACCTGAGCACAAACAAAATCAAGAATGTTGTGCAAACCATCATTATTTTCAGCTATGTTTGGAAAATGATTATTCTGTTTATTAATCATTGAGTCACATACTTGTTAAGTTATTAAGGGGTAAATGTAAACAATATTTTTTCTCTTTTTAAAGCATATTCAGAGGGCCATCTGGCTGGCTAAGTCTGTAGAGCTGGGGATTCTTGATCTCAGGGTCATGAGTTCAAGGCCCACCTTGGGTGTAGAGATGGCTTAAATGAGTAAATAAGTTTTTTTAAAAAGCCCATTCATAGATTTAGATTAAAAAACGTTTTTGATTAGGTTGTATTAGGAAAAGTATCCTAAAAATGAAATATATTGAAAAAATTTTGAAATTATTTAATAGAATTCCTATCAAAATCATAAACTTATGTACTATGACTCTTTAATCACAAAAATATGACAAGAATAGAACACTCGGGTCATGTCACAAACTTTTGTTTGCCATCTATTTGTCAGGCACTAGGGTAGGTATAAGGAATACAAAAATAAATGAAGCATGGGCATTTGTCCTCAGGGTAGTCATAGACTGAAAAGGGAGACAAATAGACAAGCACTTTTAAAATGAATAAAAATGTTCTTACAGTAGAGCAGTGGAAGCCATGGAAAGGACAACCCAGTCTAGAGGAACCAGAATGTTTCATAGTTATGGTACTAGTTGATTGAAATCCTGAAAGATGAAGAGTTTTTCTGGAGGAAGGAAAGAAAGGCTTTCTACATAGAAAGGAAGGAAGGAAGGAAGGAAGAGAAAGAAAGAAAGAAAGAAAGAAAGAAAGAAAGAAAGAAAGAAAGAAAGAAAGAAAGAAAAAGAAAAGCCTGTATAGAGGTACAAAGGCTTGAAAAAATCTGGTGGATTTAAGGGATAGCTAGAAGTTTGGTGTGATTAAATGTTAGGAGGAGAGTAATACAGCAGGGAAGGAGATGAGAAAAGTGAGTCAGCTGAGGTTATGATATCCTAATGATGAAAAGCTTTTTGTGCTCATCTAAGGAGGGCATATAAGTTTGTTTATGAGAAAACTAAGGCTGAGAATGACTAACTGAATATGTATTTTAAAAATATTAAACAATGGCTATATTGTATGTAACATAATCTGCATATGTTTAATGTATATGAGCCAGATTAACATCAAGAAAACTCTAGGAACGCCTGGTTGGCTCAGTGGTTGAGCGTCTGCCTTTGGCTCAGGTTGTGATCCCAGGGTCCTGGAATGGAGTCCCACATTGGGCTCCCTGTGTGGAGCCTGCTTCTCCCTTTGCCTGTATCTCTCCCTCTCTCTGTGTGTCTCTCATGAATAAATAAATAATATTAAAAAAAAAAGAAAACTCCATATTCATTTCTATATTTAGTCT
Source organism: Vulpes vulpes (assembly GCF_048418805.1). NCBI lineage: Eukaryota > Metazoa > Chordata > Mammalia > Carnivora > Canidae > Vulpes > Vulpes vulpes. The sequence continues at coordinate 4,425,653 of NW_027325780.1, read as the reverse complement.
TGAATTGGCAAAGGAACTTTCCATCTTTTTCTGATCCCAAATAACTTTTAACTTGAAATGAATTATTCTAGGAAAGAAAATCTCCTTAATACCTTTGCAGAAGAGACCCTATAGTAATTATAAAATGGATCAAATCATTTGGATTCAAATGGAATAAATATCTCTTTATTAAAGGCACCAAGACTGGGGGCTGGTTTAAGTTTTGATTGCATTAGAAGCACACTCTTCTTATATTTTTATTTGGGGTGCCTTTTGGGTGGGGTGGGTTATGATATTCCAGACAGCAGTTTGAACACATCTTGAGCCATTAAATCTCTATTACAAACAGTAGGAGGAAAGAGGGTGTGGAAGCGTAAATGGGTTCACCCCCCAGCTGAATTAGCTTTATAGAAGTTCCAAACAATGTAATGCTAATATATTTATCTTCTTGGTCAGAATTTAGTGAGATGGGTAGTCCTACCAAGGTGTGTTTTGGCTGGGTACAATGAAGCTTTGAGAGATTAGGAAGGAGATATTAAAGGAAGGAGATAAAGGAAGGAGAAATTATGGTTGTTTTGAGAAGTAAGGAAAAGTTTCATGAAGATGGGTGTACTTGAGATAGGTCTTGAAAGCTGTATAAAGTTTTGATATGCTGGGGGGATGATATATAGAGAACAAAGAAACTAACTCAAATTGAGACAGGTAGTAACTTCCATAAGAGATTATTAATATCATCTGTGTAAAAGAACTTTGTGGTATTCCTTAGGGAATATATCCTTGTAAAATGAGAGTATTGAACAAAGCCATTCTCATTCCAACCTCATGACTATTACATTGTCATATGGAGGTAAGATCTACACGATGATCAACTGAAATTTTCCATTGAATTGATGCTAAATATACTCTATTCACTGATACAAAACAATAATATCTGGGGATGATAGGTTTCATGTGGTGGTGATATTTCTTTGAGCCCATCTAAGGTCAATACCTCTGCTTCCACATGAGATCCCAACCTTTATTTTTTTGTGATCATGTATTTATTTTCCAGATTTATTAAGATGTGATGTAATTAGTGTATGAGAAATTGGCCATAAAGTGTACAATTTCATCAGTTTTTTTTAATTTCATCAGTTTTGATGTGTGTGTATGCATCCACAAAACCATTATTACCATCAAGATAATGAAGATATCCCCAAGTTTCCTTGGCCTCCACCATCCCCAAACACGCTGTTGCTGTCACCGTAGATAAGATTGCATTTGCAGAAATTTTATACAAATGGAATCCTACGTTCTTCTTCTTTTTTAAGACTTTATTTATTTGAGCAAAAGAGCAGAAGCGGGAGAGGGGCAGAGAGAGAAGCAGACTCCCTACTGAGCAAGGAACCCGATGGAGGCTCAATCACAGGACTTTGGGATCATGACCTGAGTCAAAGGCAGATGCTTAACTAACTGAGCCACCCATTATTCTTTTGTGTCAGACTTCTTTCAGTTAGCATAATAATTTTGAAATGCATCCATGTTGTGTATGTATATTAATAATTCATTCCTTTTATTCTTAAGTAACATTTAATCATATGACTATAATGCAATTTATTTGTCCACTTACCTATTGACTATTTGAATTGTTCTCAGTTTTTGGCTATCAATATTTCTGTTCAAGTCTTTATGTGGACATACATTTTCATTTCTCTTGATAAATGCCTAGGAGTGGATGGATGGATGATATGGTAGGTTTTATTTAACTTTTTAAGAAACTGCCAATCATCCTTTGCTTCCACCATTCCACTAAAACTTTTTATCAAGATCACCAATCACCTTGTTGTTGCTAAGTTCAATGGTCAGTTTCATTCTTTATCTTAGGTTCAGTATTGGATACAGTTGGTCTCTCACTCCTTCTGGAAACTGGCCTTTGACAGCTTTGGCCAGTTTGGTAACTGGCCTTTGACAGCTTTGACTCTGCTTCTTCCCTAGCTCCTCATTATGTATGTTCTTATAGTGGTGGTCAGAGGGACCCTTAAATTGATCTGGTTGCTCCTCCAACTTCTTTCCTCACTCAGATAGATAGATAGATAGATAGATAGATAGATAGATAGATAGATTTATTTATTTATTTATTATTTATTTCATGAGAGACACAGAGAGAGAGAGAGAGGCAGAGACACAGGCAGAGGGAGAAGCAGGCTCCATGCAGGAAGCCCAACGTGGGACTCGATCCCAGGACTCTAGGATCATGCCCTCAGCTATAAAGCTAATGTCCTCCAGTGGCAGAGGAGGCCATACATAATCTGATCCCAAGCTTCTTTCTCCTCTCCCATCACACTCCCCTTTGTCCAGTCAGCCCCAAGCAAAATAGCCTCCTACCTTCAATGTATCAACCCTCAAGTCCTTCACACTTGCTGTTTCCTTTTTTTTTTTTTTTTTAAGTATTTATTTTAAGAGAGAGAGAGAGCAAGCTTGTACAGGAGTGTGAATGTGGTGGGGAGGAGCAAAGGGCCAGGGAGAGAGAATCTCAAGCAGATTCACTATTGAATATGGAGCCCAACACAGAGCTTGAGGACCCTGAGATCATGACCTGAGCCAAACTCAAGAAATGAAGAGTCAGATGCTCAACTGACTGAACCACCCAAGTGCCCCCCCTTTTGAGATTTATTTATTTTTAGAGTTGTTTTCTTTTTAAAATTCTCACAGAAATACATTTGCATTAATTCATTCATTTATGATTTCAAGTTTTTAAAAGACTTTCTGAAATTATTTTTTTAAAAGATTTTATTTATTCATGAGAGACAGAGAGAGAAAGGCAGAGACACAGGCAGAGGGAAAAGCAGGCTCTCTGTGGGGAGCCTGATGTGGGACTCAATCCCGGGGATCACACCCTGAACTAAAAGAGATGCTCAACCACTGAGCCACCCAGGCATCCCTGATTTCAAGTTTTTATTTAAATTCTAGTTAGGTAACATGTTGTATAATCTTGGTTTCAGATAGAGAATTTAGTGATTCATCACATATAACACCCAGTGTTCATCACAACAGGTGCCTACTCTGACATAAGAACCACAAGTCTTGCTCCCTCACTTGCCTTAGGTCTCCACTCAAGAGACATCTTGTTATCAAGGTGACAAGATGACTTCCCTGACTTCCTATCCTACCTCCCATTGCTTACCCCCTTCTACTCTATTTTTCTCCATAGCTCTTATAAGGCTCTGGCCTAGTATGTATTTACTAGCTTAATTTTTTGTTGTCTGTCTCTCTGCCACTAGAGGATGAATTTAATGAGGACTTTGTTTTGTTTACTGCTCAATCCTCCACAATTAGACTAATGTATGACACATAGTAGGTAATCAGTTAATATTTGTTGGATGAACAGATACACAATCTATAGTGCCTTCTACCCCTTCAGTTATGTGATTTGATTTATTAAAGTAAAAACTTAAAATATACATCCACCAGCAAAATTTACTTCAAGATCAGTAACTAACATGTGAATTCTAATTATTTTCTCTCTTGTTAGAAGCCAATAATATCAATCATGTTCAGAAAAGCCAGGTGTGTGTGAGTCCTTTTCTAATTAAAATATCTTGATTTGGGATCCCTGGGTGGCGCAGCGGTTTGGCGCCTGCCTTTGGCCCAGGGCGCGATCCTGGAGACCTGGGATCGAATCCCACATCAGGCTCCCGGTGCATGGAGCCTGCTTCTCCCTCTGCCTGTGTCTCTGCCTCTCTCTCTCTCTCTCTCTGTGTGTGACTATCATAAATAAATAAAAATTAAAAAAAAATAATAATAAAATATCTTGATTTTAGAAACTATTGGATTAGCCACTGGAGGGAGCTCATGCTTTTTTTTAAAGCAAGAAAATGCTATCATTTGATAAAATGACCACAGACAAACTCAACAGCAAAGTTCTTTTTAGGGTTAATATAAGTTTTCATTGTTCCTTATTTCCACCACCACCCCTCCTTCAATGGATGGTGAGAACTGTTGGGTCTGCCCCTGGACAAATATATCAACCCCAGGTCCAGCAGGGACTAGTTCCTCTATCTTTCTGCTTTTTTTCTTTGAAATAACAACAGCCAAGTTCTTATGTCAAAATCTTCCTCAAGAACCATCTGATGGTTTTTTAGTTTTTATGTGTTTATACTTAAAACTTCAAAGGTTGATAACATTTTAGTTGGTTTTGAAAGATATTGGTGATTTTGTGATAGTGGGGAAATAGCTCCTTTGAAGATAAATCACTGCACATTATCAATATTTAATCTCATAAAGGATAAAGAAACAGAGACTGGTTCTTATTCTTTTGCAAGATTTCTTGGGTGTGCCAGATGAAACCAATGCAGTTCATTGCCTTAATCTGTAAGATCTGCTGTTACTGCTGGATTAATTTAGACAATGTAAAGACTATTAATGTTCCTGATTTTCATTGTCATAGGAACCCATTAGGAAAATGCCCATCTAGGGCCCAAGGTGTTCTAATACCACTATATATAATTTTCCATCACATGAGAAATATAATAGGCTGTGGCTAGTTTTTTTGGATTTGTTTTAGTAAGGTATAAAAAGATTTTGGGGTCCCTTTTAGAAGACAGGTTACAAATTAAATTTAAATAAATTCAAAAAAGATCATTATGAAGAGAATCGGTGTCTTTAGGATGTCTATTTCTCCTCTCTGGGGAAAAAAAGACTAGTGTTAACAGGGGAGAAAACATGTAATATGTGTAAATTCTCTATTTCTTTGCTGATAAATTATCCTTGCTTTTTTTTTTCTTTCTATAAAAATTCAGAAAAAACAAATCTCTCTCTAGCCCAAATAATATGAAGGTTGTGTTGAGATATCCTCGAGGATCCACAACCTCAAGGATCTTATGTATTTCAGGAACTAAATAAGAATGATGAGAACACTTCTCCTTTCCTTTTTTTTTTTTTTTTATTTATTTATGATAGTCACAGAGAGAGAGAGAGAGGCAGAGACACAGGCAGAGGGAGAAGCAGGCTCCATGCACCGGGAGCCCGATGTGGGATTCGATCCCGGGTCTCCAGGATCGCGCCCTGGGCCAAAGGCAGGCGCCAAACCGCTGCGCCACTCAGGGATCCCTACTTCTCCTTTCCTATTTAGGAAGGCCACTGAAAGATGAACCTTCCATTGGACCTGTGAGCTGGAGCTGGCTTCTTTTCCTGCCAGAAATATGGGTTCCACTTGTCTTTCCAACTCCCAGAGGCTGCTCTAAGGACATAGTCTTGAGATAATGGTGTGATGTTGAGAACACCTGCACAGTATATGTGACTGAACTCAATTTTGGTTTGGTGGGCAGGTGTGAGATCCATTCATCTTGTTGCCACCCAAGACAAGCCTAGTGTCTAAGTTCCCTTTGCTTATTAAAACTGCCACCTACTGGGCGCCTGGGTGGCTCAGCGGGTTGCACATCTGCCTTTGGCTCAGGTTGTGATCCCGGGGTCCTGGAATAGAGTCTGGAGTCTGGCTCTCTGCTCAGTGGGAAGTCTGCTTCTTTTTCTGCCACTCCCCCCACCCAGGGCTCACTCTCTCGCTCTGCTTTTTCTCTCTCTCCAACAAATAAAATCTTTAAAACAAACAAACAAAAACTGCTACCTACCAACCTGGTGTGACCTACCTCTTTCTTGGGTCTCTCTCTTTACCCTGATCTTTACCCTGATCTCTGGGTAAAGGATGCAGGTTTCAGATGACACCAAGGATGCTGCAGGAAGAATTGTGAATGTTCTTCTCAGTTATAAAAGGAATAACATTCCTTCTATTGTCTGCCCTGAACCTGAGAGACCCACATAGGGTAACTGGACAATTGGAGACTCTTACTTTCAGGCAGAGGAATGGAGCAATGTAGGAACTACCTGGATATTACTTAGCAGTTCATTTGATAGGAAATGGAGAAATAATACTGTTTTGGCAGCTTCTAATTTCTACCTCAGTAGAAAATTAGCTATCAAAATAACATAAGACCAGAGAAGTAGTCTTCTACTCAGAGAGGCCATGAGACTTGTCGAAACTACTTGGCCAATGTGTGGCAGACCAGTAATATCTTCATTTCCAGAATCTTGGTTGTAGTTCCATCTGTAAGGTTTCTCCCAGTGTTTGGGGCTGTAGGAGGGAATAATAAGGTAATAGCAGCTAACATTTAGTGATCAAAATAAACAGTATGGAACCTGTGTCATTTGGGTTCTCTGGGAAGCAGGCACTGAGACAGAATTGGATGTGCCAGAGTTTTATAGAAGGTAACCCTTACAAAAATAAAAAGAGCAGCAGCAGAATTGGGGCAGACACTGCCTCAGACTGTGATGCAGATCTGACTAAGTCTTAGTCAACCTAGTGGGGAGCTCTGATTAAAAACTACCCAGAAGGTGAGTCCTGCACTTGGCAGACATGGCCAGGCCCTAGTATTCTTTTCATACTCTGATTGGCTGGAAGACCATGTAAGACCATGGCCTGAAATCTGGTGTGAGCCAAGCTGTGACAGCTAGAGGCTCTGTAGCTAACTGCCTTCTTTGTAGCTGAACAGTGAACTCTGTTGCATGGTGATCCCCACAGCACACTTCCATGGCTGCCATATAACCCAAGTGGCCCCAAAGTGCCTTCTGTATTTACCTTCAGTATCCAAGTAGGGTGATGTAAGGCTCTATTCCACCAATGAGAAATCCAATATTTTCATTGTTTCCCAATATTTCCAGAGTCCTAGGAAGCCTCACATTTAAAACCAAATGTTACACAGCAAATTTTTTTTCTTTTTTTCTTTTTTAGATTTTATTCATCCATTCATGAGAGACACACAGAGGCAGAGACACAGGCAGAGGGAGAAGCAGGCTTCCTGCAGGGAGCCTGATGTGGTACTCAATCCCGGGATTCTTGGGATCACAACCTGAGCCGAAGGCAGATGCTCAACCATTGAGTCACCCAGATGTCCCACACAGCAGTGTTTTAAAGCTGGTCATCCCACCACAGGAAACTTCCCACTGTTCTTCTTTACCTTTTACTCCAGCCTTCTGTCCCCTTCCCATCTCCCTCTACTGCCTCTCTTTTTGCTGTTCCAAGATCCCCAACAGCCTTCCTAACTGCCAGGGATAATTCCTGTTTCCTTATTATTCAGATAAATTTAGCTCACTTTTGCTTTAGTTTCCATTCGATAAAAACTCCTATGCCAATCAGGCCCTAATCAAAGGCTCCAAACTAGAGGCCTCTGTCTGCCCTGAGGTAAATTCTGCTGTTGATAATGTTATAGAAGTGATTTGATCACACTTTTAAGTAACAAAACTTTTTTCCTGTTATATGGTTTATTTTGACATTTCTCCTCTCATAATTACAGATTTTGGTGTTCAGTTCCTCCTTCTGGAGGAAGTTCAGGTTGTCTGATGGTTAAGAAAGGCTGTGGTAGGTGGCTGGGCCTAATCTGTTCTGTGCTCCACACAGAAGGTAGAGGCCAAGGCCTCATTCCCTCCAGATGGGGGCACCAGCAACTCTCCCCTCCTCTTTTTTTAAAGTGAAAGAAATTCTCTATGAAAACAGTCAACTTGAAACAGTATAATAAAATAGTATATTTAAAGTATGAAATTTCTTCAATCATAAAGCAAGCTTTTAAAGAAAGCAAATAGTTATGATGATTTGACATCTTTTCCTCTAATCTTTTATCAGTTTGGCCCAGTTCATAATGTTATTCACAAACTTAGAGTTGATGGCTTCTTTGTGATTTACTTACTTCCTTAAAATGTTGGCTCAAAAATCCTTGTGGGAACTGTAAAATAACTTGGCATCAAAATGCTTCAAGTGATCTCTTCGCCCAGTGACTACCAACAAGGTAACTAACTCTTTATCAGCAAGGAAGGTTGCTTTTCTTCCCTATCACTTAATTTCATCTTCTCTCTATATAGACCAAAAAAAATTTTTTTTAAAGTATCTGTAATTGCAGTCTCTCCCTGTATCTTCCTTTCTATGAAGAAAGCAGCTTTCTGTTTTCCCAGGAAAGATAAAGAAATCTCAGATAGCTTTTTCAATGAACTGAACTAGAGATCACTGGCATTTAAATTCAAAAGTAAGGTTTACAGACTAAATATTTTACTGATTTATTTACCACTTGCTCTAATATAAAAACTTTGTTCAGATACAAACTGCTTTCTGGTATAGCAAAATAATTTAAATTTTAAATCAGGGAACAGTTCTTTTTTTTATATGTATATTTTTTATTGAAGTGCAATTTGCCAACATATAGTATAACACCCAGTGCTCATCCCATCAAGTGCCCCCCTCAGTGCCCGTCACCCAGTCACCCCATTCCCCTGCCTGCCTCCCATTCCACTACCCCTTGTTCATTTCCCAGAGTTAGGAGTCTCTTATGGTTTATCTCCCTCTCTAATTTTTCCCACTCAGTTCCCCTCCTTTCCCATATAATCCCTTTCACTATTTTTTATATTCCTTGTATGAGTGAAAGCATATAATGTTTGTCCTTCTCCGATTGACTTATTTCACTCCGCATAATACCCTCCAGTTCCATCCAAGTCGAAGCAAATGGTGGGTATTGGTCCTTTCTGATGGCTGAGTAATATTCCATTGTATATATAGACCACATCTTTATCCATTCATCTGTCGAAGGACACTGAGGCTCCTTCCATAGTTTGGCTATTGTGGATGTTGCTGCTATAAACATTGGGGTGCAGGTGTCTCAGTGAAGCAACTGATCTGTTTACACAAGTGTGCCATGTGATTATTTTCACAAGTGTCTCAGTTTGGATGATAAATTATATGGATTCCCTACTTAAAGAAAGAACTGTATATCTTTCTCACTTCACAGTCCAAAGTGAGCACTCCTGCCTGGCAGCTCTGTCCTGAGTTCAGGGAACAGTTCTTATTGTTAAAATTTATGACAGGGTAGTCACAGTAGGAGGATTTCAGTAGTCCAGGAGCATTCTGGGATGGAGTACTGAGTGGGATGGGAAAGCAAGATTTGCATCATGAGTTGGGTGGGAATCAGATGGGGATGAAGAGTGAGGGCAACAGCTGAATAAAAGAGCATCAGCAAAGCTGAAGACAGAAGTAAGCATGGTAAATTTAAACAATAGTGGTAAGAGTAGTTGAGATTAGGGATCCCTGGGTGGCGCAGCGGTTTGGCGCCTGCCTTTGGCCCGGGGCGCGATCCTGGAGACCCGGGATCGAATCCCACGTCGGGCTCCCGGTGCATGGAGCCTGCTTCTCCCTCTGCCTGTGTCTCTGCTTCTCTCTCTCTCACTGTGTGCCTATCATAAATAAATAAAATTAAAAAAAAAAATTAAAAAAAAAAAAAAAGAGTAGTTGAGATTAATTTGGGAAAGGCCTGGAAGAAAATGTAGGGTGAAACATATGTCATTTAAGTAAAAAAAAAAAAAAAAATACATATTAAGTACTTCCTAGGTGTCAGGCACTGCTCTAGGCACTGTGGATACAGTGGTGAAGAGGAAATTTTCTGTAGTCAAGAAACTCAAATTAGTGTTTGTGGTGGGGTTGGGGGATAGGCAATAACTACATAAATATTTTTAAAAGATAATCTCAGATTGCGATGAGGTTTGATTTATCAGATTGTGATAAAAGAGAATGAAACAGACAATAGTTATTAGATCTTTAAAATTGTGTGTCCCTCTAGATAAAATTATAACAGGCGTCCTTTGCGTGTGTGTTTTATTTTTGTTAGTTTATTTTTTATTTTTTTAAAAGATTTTATTTATTTATTCATAAGAGACACAGAGAGAGGCAGAAACATAGAGGAGAAGCAGGCTCCCCCTAGGATCCCGGGATCATGACCTGAGCCAAAGGCAGACACTCAACCACTGAGCCACCCAGGCGTCCTTCTTTTGTTAGTTTATATTTGCATTCTTAGTGTTATCTTCCATATGAATTTCTTAGTAGGAATCTTTTTTTTAATTTTTATTTATTTATGATAGACATACAGAGAGAGAGAGACAGGCAGAGGGAGAAGCAGGCTCCATGCACCGGGAGCCTGACGTGGGATTCGATCCCGGGTCTCCAGGATCGTGCCCTGGGCCAAAGGCAGGTGCCAAACCGCTGCGCTACCCAGGGATCCCTTAGTAGGAATCTTTTGAAGCCACTTGCCCATTTTGTGAAGGTTGGCTCAGTTAGCACTCTATTTTATAATCCTCATAATCCCGGTTGTAGTTTAGAGTTAGCCAGAGAAGACTGTACCCACATAAGTGGCAATCCATCATTTCAATGCACTGGAAGTGACTGAAGGACATATGTCAATGCCTTCCAGTTGTGGATGTCTTTTTTCTGCAGGAAATCTCCATGTAACACATGACCACCTGACAAATGCATCCAGTGAAGCTGCCAGTATCAACAGCTGAGTTCACAGATTTATAAAAACTCTTCAGCTTTCTTATTATTTAAATTTTTAAAAAAGATTTCATTTATTCCTGAAAGACACAGAAGCAGAGGCAGAGAGCAAAGCAGGCTCCCTGCAGGGAGCCTGATGTTGGGACTCCATCCCAGGACTCCAGGATCACGACCTGAGCCAAAGGCAGATGCTCAGCCACTGAGTCACCCAGGCACCTCTCTTTATTTTTATTTTTTTTTTAGAAAAAAAATGTTATGAATATTCTTGTTTCATCCACCCCAGAGGGTGCACACATCAACTTTGGAAAGCACTATAATAGAGAGGGTCTGGGGACAAGATGGCTATTTCATTAAGGTTGAGAAGGGACGGAGACTCTGTGAAGTGACATTTAAGCTGAAACTCAAATGATGAGGTAGGAACAGCCATGCAAAAAAAGTGGCACGGGTGTATCAGGGAAGCAGAGGCTATCTGAGTACTATGGGAATAAAAGGTTTACTATAGCAATCAGACTTTTCACAGATGAGGAAGGATCTTTGGGTATAAAAGCCTGGGAGAGTATTCAGGGAATTGGAGAAAGATTCACTGATCAATCCTTCAGAAGCGCTGGTACAGCTGAACAAGTCAGAGCTTTTAAGAAAATCCAAAAAGCCAAATCTGTTCAGCCTCCACGCTGGGACTGCTAGGGGCCTATAAGAAGCTGTTGCTTCTGTGTAAACTACTACCTCTGTGGGTGAACTTCCAAGTATTTGGTGGGGGGTTTGGGATCATAGTTAGTCACAAGGCCAGCAGTCATGAAGATGAACTGAACATGGAGGAGAACAAGGGCAAGCTGGAATCCTTGGGATAACACTGTGTCTGTCATTATACCTAATCAAGAGTAATGGCCATTTCCTCACTTCCACCTTCCAAATCTCACATAAGTGCCTCTTAGGTTAATTCTGAGCTAGAACCACACACAGAAGAAGATTCTGGCAAAGAGAGTTCCCAGGTTAACCAAGCTGATATAGCATAATCCAGCACAAGAGGGAACACCATATGCAAAGGCCTGAGAAGGAAATGAATTCAGTATGCTTGAGAGAGAAAGGTAAGGCTGAGGCTTACAAATGAAGGGGAGGATAAAGGGAGCATAGTCAGAAAAGCAAGCAGAGCGTAAACTCACATAGGGCTTTATAGGCCCTGGTGTGTTTGATTTAAACAGAAGTTACACCATTTTAAGCAAAAATGGTATTCTATGAGTTGTGCTTTGAATATTAAGGAAGCAAGATAAAAATAGATTAAAAGTCACAGGAAGAAAAATAGGATATTATAGTCTAGGAATGGGACAATAATGGTCTGGACTAGTAATATAAAAATGTAGATACAGAGAACTTGTCAGATGGGCTTTTTGTCTCGTTTTTCTTTTTTTCTTTTTTTTAAAGATTTTATTTATTTATTCATGAGAGACACAGAGAGAGGGGCAGAGACACAGGCAGAGGGAGAAGCAGGCTCCCTGCAGGGAGCCCAATTCAGGACTCGATCCCAGGACCCCAGGATCACGCCCTGGGCCGAAGGTGGATGCTCAACCACTGAGCCATCCAGGCATCCTTGTCTCATTTTTCCAACATTTTTTTCAGTTCTTGGAGGGTCTCTCTTGTGTATGAGATGTGGAACCCTCTGTTGCAAGGAAGGTATCACAGAGGTTAAGTGGTCAGGGAAGGTTGGGACTGACACTGAGTACTTTCTATGCATCAGATGTATGCTGGGTCTGTTCCTCACAACAATCCTGAATAAGGAAACTGATACACAGGGAGGTTAAATAGTGTACCTGAACCAAAGTCATATAGATAATAAATGGTGGGCTTCTGATCTTAACCCAGGTGTCTCCGAATCCAGAATCTTAGCTCTTGCCGCAGCATTCTGTATTCTCTCAGGTTAAGGCCCTTGTAGGTAGTCATGTCCACTGCTACCTGCCTAAATGTCACACCTTTCTGGCCAACTCTCAAGTGTACTTCAAATGGTCTTTCTACATTCTTTGTGTATTCTTAATCTTCTTAGTCCACACTGCATAATATTTCCAACCTAAGTTTCCTGGACTCTTAAAGAACTTATCCTATGTTTAGATCTCCACTGTAACTACTTGAGACTTTTTAATATTTAAATAGATATACTTTCAGGATATGGAAAAGAGGGCATCTTTTGTTTCCTGGGTGTATATCTCATTGGAATAGCATTATTGTTCAGAATTAGGAAATAAATTGCATTCTACATAATTCTTCAAAGTCAATGTTCCTATAATGCAACTGTCATATTTTCCATTGAAGTTTTTCTTCTTCCCCAAAGAGCTCTCTAAAGGACTTCTATGTCTTTATATCAAGTATAGCCTATCTGACATAGAAGAAAATGAATAAGGACATGTAATAATTACTGTTAAACATTAATAGTTGAGTACATGTTCAAGACATTAAAAAAATCAATATTTGTTTTCTGATCAATGATACCATTGTCTTTTAACAAAGAAAATATTTGAAAGTACAAGTTATATATGCTGCTACTGCTTTGAACTTAATAATTATTGCTTAGAGTATACATATATATATATATATATAAAAATGATGAATGATTATCATGCCATATGTGTTATAGGTACTTAGTCAAAGTGGTCTCTAGCTATTTGTTATACACTATCCACTTTACTGTGAGACACATGGTAACTGGGTCACAAATTCTAATTATAGAATGTTTAGTTTTCAGGGGTTATACTGAAGGAGCTAGAGGGTTTCACAATTGGATACAGTGCTATTTGGATGGGATCACCTCTGGTCAGCATTAAAAATCACATGCAGGGATCCCTGGGTGGCGCAGCGGTTTGGCGCCTGCCTTTGGCCCAGGGCGCGATCCTGGAGACCCGGGATCGAATCCCACGTCAGGCTCCCGGTGCATGGAGCCTGCTTCTCCCTCTGCCTGTGTCTCTGCCTCTCTCTCTCTCTGTGTGTGACTATCATAAATAAATAAAAATTAAAAAAAAATTCTTTAAAAAAATAAAATAAAATAAAATAAAAAATAAAAATCACATGCAGTGTAAGAAGTGACAAAATCTGGCAAAGTAGGTGTGAGTTTAAATTCTGGCTAAAGATGTCCTCTCCTATACGATTCACTAAACCTCCTCTCCAAGAGGGTTTCCACGCCCTGTTGAAGTTCATTGGGCACCAGCAATACCTCCACTAACAGGATTTGCTGCTCCCTCTAGCTTTTGGTATTTTAAAACCCACCTTTCTTCATGAGAGCTGGTGTGGTAATTGATAGTCACAATACTTTACAAATTCTGAAACAGGTTAAAAGGACAATGAAATTTATTTTTATCTAAAATGAGTTTTCAAAAGGTACTTGGTTATCTTGTCAGACATAGAAAACTGAGGCTTGTCAGAGTACTGAAGGAATTTTTGTACTAGGTGGGGAAAGGTTGGACACCAAAGCCCCTTCCTACTGTAAGATTCTATGATTCTAGGTATCCTGCATTATTTTATGAAAACAGTTTAGAATATCCAGTGTTTTAAACATTTTCTTCCTATTTGTTGGAGAGATCAAGTTAACATCCTGTCATAAGGCAAGAATGCTGCATCACCCCCTATTCCTGTAGTGACAATGGCCTGAAGATAATAAATAAAAGAGGTTACCAGGGGTTAGAAAATATGGGCTAGCCAATGTAGCCAGATCCTTCTCTCAGGAGATGGTCTAGTTGCCCTACCTGTAAAAACTGCAACAGAGAAATTATTCAAAACCTAGTTTATGGTCTACTAGGCATGGTGATAGATTCAAGGAAATAAACTGTGGCCCCCCTGCCCTCAAGGAGCTGACAATCTGGTTAGAGAAATAGAAAAAAAAAACATACAAAAAATAATTAGAAAAGAGTTATATGTTCACCTGTGTGGCACTGAACACAAACAAGCAAAATTGGAGTTTTAAGATAATTCAGGTGCCCAGAAGGTTTTATTTAAGAGGCAGGATTAAACTGAGCCAAAGACTGGGTCAAACGAGGATGAGTGGGGAGAAGAGGCATGCCTGAGGAGTACTGGGTAAAGAGTGAAAAAGAGTAGACTCAGGAGTAGAATGAGAGCATGACCTGTGTAGCAGAGACAGACAATGAATTGTGGTAGGACAGTGAGGAACAAGCTCGACAGAAGCAAAGGTGAACAATAAAAAATAAAATGGTAAGCCTGGACAGGCAAGATGGAGTACCATGTCCTCAAAAGCTGGATATTAGGTTCTGAAAGCCAGGTGCAAGTGTTTTTCAGTGGTGGTCCCCAGAAACATCCAGCATGAGTCTCTCAGATACACTTTGAGGCCTGTAGGCAGATTCAAATATAGATGCTGATGGCCATAGCAACTTGGTGAGATCCAGTTCAATTCCAAACTGCTTGGCCTACCAGGAGGTGGACAGGCTGGGGCTTGCTGACATGTGCCTCAGAATATTCTCTGGAAGCTGGAATTTGTGGCCTGGGAAGTGCAGGGCTGCTCTTCTAGGCAGCTGTTATGTGTGGGGATGTGACTGTGTATAGGAAGTGTTCTGTGCACATTTGTCCAGATTTGGGTGTTAAGATTGTGATTTTAAGCATGATGAAATTCAGTTAGTTGGCAGTGGAAGAACAAAATCAAACTATAGCCTTTAACAATTCTTAACATTTGGATTTTGAAAGCAACTTTCTAACTTTAATTACAATTTCAAAATAATGCTTAAAATTTTCTAGTCAAATAAAAAGCTTATATATTAAGATGCCATCCCCTTTTGGAATTATTTTAGCATAATTAAAAAGAACCTTTTTAGGGATCCCTGGGTGGTGCAGCGGTTTGGCGCCTGCCTTTGGCCCAGGGCGCGATCCTGGAGACCCGGGATCGAGTCCCACGTCGGGCTCCCGGTGCATGGAGCCTGCTTCTCCCTCTGCCTGTGTCTCTGAGCCTCTCTCTCCCTCTGTGACTATCATAAATAAATAAAAATTAAAAAAAAAAAGAACCTTTTTAACACAAAGCACTTGGTAAAGTAGTTACTTATGTCATCTTCTTTTGATGAGGACGTTGAGATTTTTTAAGTTTTAAAACTTGCTTTTTTGATATTTTTCCCCTTTCTTTTGCTTTTTCTTTTGGCTGACTTATGAGGAGAAGGAAAACAAGAGTAATGTTTCTTTATCTTACCGTTTTTCCTTCCTTATATTGTATTTGAACTCTTCAGACTGTGGTGTTTTTTTTTTTTTTTTTTTAATCTTCACTCTCAAAGGGGCTCCTTTTGATTCTCTCTACTTCACTGACCTTGAAGAGGAGGCCATAGCTTTCTAACTAGTCTTCTTTTGTCTATTTTCCTGGCTTATTACTGCCCTTACTCCAACTCTGCTTGTCTAAACTACAACCTTTTGAGGCTGGTATTATTATCATCCACTTTTTACAGAGGAGGGGACTAAGGCTTGGAAAAGGTGGCTTACCCAAAGTTGCACAGGAGGTATGTGGCAGAACCACTAGACCATCAGACTCCAGAAGCCAAGCAAGCTCCTGGCTTTGTTCTACTTTTCTACCTCAATCTCTTCACTCCCTTCACACAAACTCCAGCCACAATTCTTGAGGCTCCCTGAACACAGAAAGCTCTCTCATGAGTCATGAGTCTTTTTTATACTGTCCTTACTCTC